>NW_028318177.1:0-300000 GCF_062004578.1 Staurois parvus | reverse complement strand
TTAGATTACTGATTAATTTCCCAGGAAGGGAATCCTCTTTGTTCACAGAGGCCCTGTCTTGGGTGGAAGCACTGCCAACTTTATTATCAAACCCTCTCTTCCACTTAGCGAAGGTTCTGGTTCTCTTATTTAATGACAGGTTTAGTGCAATATCCTGTTTGGTAAGGGCCATTTTGCATATCCCCCCTGCCCCCAAAAAAGGGCTACACACAGATCAGGAGTTAGTACTTCACTAGCTGCATACTTGTTCTGGCTCAATGATACAATTAGTATTGAATGCAGAGAAATGGTTCATATTAACTCAGTATAGAAAAATAACAGATTATATAGGCTTACCATTCTTGCCATTATAAAAACATAGAGGCCAGCATCTTGGTTCACATTTAATAAATCCAATAACCTCACAAACCAAAAAATTGTGTTGAGACAGTAGATTATTCTTCCAGAAACAAAAATTAAATCCTCACTAGAGGTACTGTCGGGTATATTTCTAGAGCCGAATCTTAGACCAAAACCAATGAGGAATGTTATAATTCCCAAGAATTCATTACAATTCAAGTAACTGCTGAAATGTGTTTTAAGCTTCTGGCTTATTTTACCAGCCTCTGAAATGAATATCTGCAATGAAAAGAACAATAGGTTTAGCAGGGCTAAATTATTATTATTATAATACAGGATTTATATAACGCCAATAGTTTGCGCAGCGCTTTACAAAATGAAAGTAGACATACAGAGGGCCGTGTTTGTTAGAGCTTACAATCTAGAAGGAAGGGTTGAGTGATACAAAAGGTAATAACTGTGGGGGATGAGCTGATGGAGGAAATAAAAGGCAGTTTACTAGGTAGAAGCAGGATAGACTTCTTTAAAGAGAAATGTTTTCAGGGATCGTCTAAAGGTGGATAGATTAGGAGATAGCCAGACAGTTTGGGGTAGGGAGTTCCATAGGATGGGAGAAGCTCAGGAGATATCCTGGAGGCGAGCATGGGAGGAGGTGACACAGGAACTAGAGAGCGAAAGCTCTTGGAAGGATCAAAGAGAGCGGTTTGGTTGATATTTTGAGATCAGGTTGGTGATGTAGCTGGGAGCAGAGTTGTGGATGGCTTTGTAAGTTGCTGTTAATATTTAGAATTTTATTAGTTGGGCGAGTGGAAGCCAGTGGAGGGACTGGCAGAGAGGGGTAGCAGACCCTGAACGGTTGGCAAGGTGGATGAGCCTGGCAGCAGTATTCATGATGGACTGGAGGGGGGATAGCCTATGTAAAGGTAAGCCAATGAGGAAGGAGTTGCAGTAGTCGAGGGGAGAGATAACCAGGGAGTGAATTAGGAGCTTTGTTGTATCATTGGTTAAAAAGGGGAGTATTCTGGAGATGTTGGAGGTTGAGGCGGCATGATTTGGACAGGGATTGGATGTGCGCCTAAAGGATATTTCAGAATCCAGGGTTACCCCTAGCACCCTGGAATGCAGCGATGCGTTGATAGTGGTGCTATTGATCCTGACTGAGAAATCAGAGGAAGAGGCACGTGGGGGAGGAAATATTATGAGCTCAGTTTTGGATAGACTGAGTTTTAGGAAGTGGTGTGACATCCAGTCTGATATGTCTGTTAGTAAATCAGTGATATGTGAGGAAACTGATGGGGTGAGCTGAGGAGTAGAGAGATAGATTTGTGTGTCACAGAGTATATTCAGCAGGGTGAATGTGAAATAAATGTGACTGGGAATGGAAAACAGAGGTAAAAACTCAAGTAGGCTCCTGGTGTAAAGAACCAGTTGGTGATTCAACCTCCCTACCCCTTGATAACATTCCATTTTGGTTTAGTTTGGCTTTTAGATTCTGTTTAATACGCACCTCACGCATTGTCTCAAGCCCAGTAGTGACTATGGTTATGATCACAATCCACTCTTGCACAGAAGGTAACCTTTCCATCTTAATCAGGACAACATAGGTGTAGAGCATCAGGAATGATAGGTAGGCTAGCTAAATGCAAGTAAATAATAGGTTAATAACTGAAGACAAAAACTAGCCAAAATGAGATCACATTAATAAAAGCGACATACTAGTATAATATGCTGTTATACATAGACAATGGGCAACTTTTTTGGAATGGAATTAAAATGTAACTAACAGGTAAAGCTTTTATTTTAGTTTTGGATAGAGAGAAGAGGAGTAGGAAATCCTCTCTAGGTTTTATTGCTGGCTGTGCCCCCTCTCTATTTGTCCTGTTTACCATTATCATAAAAAATGAAGGTACAAGAAAATCCCAAATTTTTTATTGATACCAGAACAGCAATAGAGGGGAAATCTTGCAATGGGTACACTAGTTTTGGTGACTCTGGTGACACCCCGGGATTACATCACTTTAGAGGGATTTCCTCTCACTTCCTGTTTTGGTTATGGGACAGAAAGTCAAGGGAATCTCTCCTAGTAAAAAAACGAGGCTATAACCCACCCTTATGCAAAATGAAAAAAAGTTTTGTCTTTAGTTTTCCTTTAAATATTTATTAGCTATAGAAGTTTGCATCCTGGGTACATTTATGTTAACAAGGATGCAATGTTAAAGCGGAGCTCCATCCAAAAGGGAAGTTACGCTTTAAGGCTTCGTCGCCCACTCCCTGTTATGGATAGGCACCTTTGTGGAGTGGGTGGGGGGTTAGGGTAGCCAAAGTTGACAGGTACCTGCTCCCACTTCTGCTGTGATCGACTAGGTGATCAGTAGTGGAAGCTGTCCTCCCCTCCTCCCTCCCGTAGTCTTCTTGGACATGTGACAGGGCCTAGAAGACTACGGGATCACACACAAAACGTAGAGCTACTCGTGCATGTATAGTGGGCACCCAGCTGTGAAGCCGCAAGCTGTCACAGCCAGGTGACCACACTGAAAATGCCAGGGACACAGGATGGCCAGTGAATCTGGCCAGGATGAGTACGCCACGGGATCAAGAGACAGATAAGTATCTCTTTTTTAAAAGCCAGCAGGTACAGCTTTTGTAGCTGCTGACTTTTTTTTTTCAATTTTGACTGGACCTCTGCTTTAAGCTGGCCTTACATGATTCAGTGTTTTCCATTCAGCCGGCTGGCGGAACAGAAAAAACTGAATAATTTCCCTCTTCCATACATTCAAGATAGTTGGGGGAATCCCACCTCCCGCGCTAAAATTGACTTCTGTTCAATTGAAGTGTCCACACGGATCAAAACTTCAACCAGTCCCTGCTGAACTGGCTAAACTTCAATCCATCTATGGCCAGCTTTAGAAATAATAGTCTTTATAGGTCATAATTATAGAAAAAAACAACTCTGTTATAACAACTAAATCTGCAGTCAAAACAATTATAGTTTATATCTGATTGGAGTCTATAGATAACAGTGAGTGTACCTGTTTCAGGTAGTTTGCACAGATGAAGCCAACTGAACTCAACTTTTCCCCAATACAAGCAATTAACTCATCATCAAAGCAGTACACCCAACACTGCAGATGCTGCTTTTCCTGTAATTATGTCAGCTAATCATGCCGACCTAATTAATGCCTTTTCAGCAAATAATAGAATGACAACATATCAAGAAACATGTAATTTACCGTATTAAACCAGAATTTAACAATTGGTGCATGGTAAAATGCAAAATACTTCTGTGCCAGAGGAAGACGCTGAAACTTTCCTTCAATCCTGATTTCAGGATGTTTTTCTCCAGATCCATGAGGAAATGTGTCTTCCTTACAAGCACCCTATAACAAAGTAAATGTGAAAAGTTAAACTGTACCATAGACGTTAACATAAATATGGTAGGGTAAGGAAATGCCACAAATTCTTCTTTAGGAGCTAGCAGATCTAAAAATGTATTAGAAAGTGGCAGGCAGTAGGCAGGACAGTTATTCTACAATAATTCAATATGTAGCCTCATCTGCTTCTGCGGTTCTGTATATAACAGCTGAGTGTGTGTCCAACCACCTAGGGTTCTATTCTTTCCATGGTGGGAAAACTTGGTTTAGTAATACTGTGCAATATTAGGAACATAGCTTGGTACAAAAGAAGAGTTATTATTTGATTCCACAATTCCTGCCACTAGCTGTCATATACAATGGCCAGTCTGGTATCAAGACAGTTCTATATCCTAAATGTAGACAATGTTTATGGCCTTACCAGAGTAACTCCTTCTTCAGTGTATTTCACTTCATCTTGTTCATTCTGTATCATCTGATGGGCATCTTCAGATAATGGGATGTGGGACATCTGTGCCTTGGTTTTGTAATTAAAAAATGGTACAACTGGTGGTAGAAAAATACCTATAATCACCTAGAAAAACAACAAACGTATCAACTTTTACATCTTTTTATATTGTGTACAAAATTGAAAAGATGCAGCCACTAGCACTAGATACATGTATTACATTCACTCATATAGCATTACTGTTATCCATAGTCACTGGCAGCTAACCTGATGTGGGGTACATATGTATATACATGTTTCATAAATGCATCAAATTAGACTGCATAAATAAAGCTTTCAATACAAATGTCTGTGCTGCTTTTAAACCGATAAATGTCCCAAATCACTGTATTCTGTGTATTATTTAAACTGTGTCACCAATTATCTCTTCACTGTGACTGCCACCAACAGGGGCGGACTGACAACTCATGGGGCCCCCGGGCAATAGGGGATCATGGGGCCCCTGTGTCCTTTCCCAAACTCAAAAAAGCCTATGAAAAAGGTACCAGGGGTTATCTCATGGAGCCCCCTACTGACCCCAGGCCCTCGGGCAGTGCCCCAGTTTCCAAATGGCCAGTCCGCCCCTGGCCACCAATATTAGTATTCACCATGGGTGTGGTACTCCTCCACCATCCAAACAAAGTGCTCACCTAGAAGATTGACCCACTATACAGTTAGGTCTAAACACACCTTGCCTTTTACAAAGGGCTCCTGATCCTCATTGCTCCAGTTATTCAGGAGCAAGTGGCGGTATAAAGTGCAGAGAAGATTGTGATATCTGGTTCTATTATTCATACTGCACATTTTATGTTTATGTTGCAGTGATATATTTAGATTTAAAGTGCTGCACTATAATTTTTTTACTGTTTTGTTAGGTTGGTGTGTCACCTTTTTTTGTGCTAGCAGCTGCTTGTCAGAGTGCTCACTTATACTTTTTCCTTAGCAATTTCTATTGTGAGTGCACTTTCTGACTTTAGCACCATGTGATATTCCCAGGCTGACGTTAGCATTTTCATTTTTTTTTTAGTTACCTTTAACCATGAATTTTTCCTTAGGCTCAGCCTCCCCATCCATATTTCTGTCAGCAGCTTCTGAGTACATTCATGAGAAACAAATGTTTGGAGTTTTCCTGAAACAGCCAGCTTAAGACAAGTAGATTTGCTCCAGTTGCTTAGCTCATATGTTAGTATCTTCATTGTCTTTCTTTCATTCCGCTGATAGGCCTTATCAAGGAGATCAACTGCCAGATCCCCAAATTCTCTATGGTAGAGAGGATAACAAAGTGTTGTCAGCATAGTCTCACAAAAATAAACCACATGAAAACAAAATATAATAGTAATAGTAACAACAGTAATATTGCATTTATTACTGCTTCCCAAAAGGCTCTCTGGTATTCTGCCACTTAAAAACTGGAAATAACTGGATTGGGGATCATTCATATATAAGAAGGCCCTACCCAGCCATCCCCTGCCCAAGCTTTCTCTGGGAGAAAGGCAAAGGAGTCAATTGTCCAGGTTGGTGGTTTCACAGCTGATCACTGTTGATTGCCTTGTAAAGGTGACATTGTTGAGAACATCTCTAGAGAGCTCCCCCCCCCCCCATGCTTCTATTGTTAGTGCCTAGGCCACTTTTCTTGTGTGTCACTTAAACACTGATAAAAATAAGTGCCAATGTTCACTTCAGTAAATAAAAAAAATATATTTACTTGGAATAGCCTTTGAACTTATCCGGTGTATCATCAATGATGTCCCATTTCCTAGCTTCCCTTGACATTGCACGGAACAGACACCTAGCAACCAGTGCCTTAGCCATGGATTCTTCTCCATGCTGCCAGAAGAAGAGTGCCATCTTTTGTCTTTTCATCAACACTGCCCAAACTAGGAGCTCATTATATGGATAGTGGAAAGGTTTTCCACTGTCATCCTCACGATGAGCTTTGCCAGGTCTTTGGACTTTTTCTGTTTCATTTGTGTCATTCTGCCAGTAGGGAAAGAGTAAGGAAATATTAAATGTCATTAAAGAGAACATATCCTCATATCCTTGCCAAGTTTCATTTAAAAATGATACCTTAGACTTGAATGGTTTGGCAGTCTGAAGGAAGTGATCGTGTCTTGTTTTTTCTTTCCTATTTATCCTTCCCAGAGAGTCATCACTTTTTGAAGAGCTTCCTTGATCTGATTGACCTGAACCCTAAAATTAAAAATAATATTTATCATTATAGCAAGTTAATCTCGCACATTTACCACTACTTTGCAAGGTTATCCATTATTCCTACCCTGAACTGGAATGCCCAAGATATTCCATTGGTGGATAACCGTCATCCTTACACATTAATTCCTCTCTAGGTACACACAGTGTACAACTGGTCTAGCTTTAAAGAAAAGTTCTAAGCACCCAATACTGATTTCTTTACATAGCCAGAGATCAGGCACTTGATCCTATCACTAGTATGAAACAAAGATTACACAGTCAAACTGACTACTTACAAATACAAATGCCTTTACAATCCACTAGCCTTTAAACTTATATTAGTCCCCACACTCCAACTTATTTTCTGATCATAAAAGACATTTTTATGTTTCCAAGTTGGGGAACGCTATTGGTGATACTAAATCCAAGGAAGACTGGCAACGCACTTGGTTGGCAATTACCCTAGAATCTGCCTGTTTTCACTTGTTGGTAAATGGTACCATCCAGACTTGCACATCTTCATCTGACACAATCACATAAATGTCTCAGAGGATGTGACAAGGTTGGAGATGTCAAACACACCTGGTAGACATGTCCAATATTCAGCATATTCTGGATTAAAATGCTTAAACTGTTGCAACATTTGCTCAACATCCTAATCCCTAAAGATTCATAGCTGGCACTCCTCCATTTCAAAGACCCATCCTAAACACATTTTAGTACAAACTATATTATCCTAGCTACTGAGAAAATAATTTGTTTGGTTTTCTGAAGTATAACTAGGTTTTATATGTCTTTTTTCATAAATGAAAATCTAATAGTATACTGACAAATACAGATACATTCCTTAAACTTTAGAATCCTTAGATTCAATACTCCCATCCCATGTTTCCTTCTGAGAGCCTAACCTCCTTGAGAGATAGGTTATCGTTAAAAGGGTCTGCTAGAGGTCCCGGGGGCCTAAAGTTGGAGTCTTGCTACTTTTCATGGAACTAAGCAAATCTAATATATACCAGTATAATCTAATATTGCACAGGTCTTTCTGTTAACAACCAATAAATATTAAATTGTTAGCAGCCTAACATTATACAATATATTATATACCATAAGACATACATATAAGTGAACTGTAATTCTGTTCACCATATCTTGTGATTCACATGCAAGGTAATTTTTAATAATGTTAAATTACAATATGGCAATTGTATATGCAATTATATTTTGTATTTCACAAAAATGGAGTTACCCTTTATATCTGCCAGCTAGACTATGAATAAGCATTGCCACACTGGTGACCCAATCTGTGCTCTCACCATTGCTATAAACTGCCTAAAATCCCTTAAAACACCTAATGCCTAAAACATTTTACCATAGGCGGTACAACGCATGAGAGCATGACTGGCTCTCTTTGCTAGTACTCTCATTCCAGCTCTCATTTCTTCTTCCAGGGGTTTGTTCGCCTGAAGGTGAAACCACTGGAGGTGTGCGTGTTTGTGGTGGTGGGTGTTTTTGGCATTTGCCTTTCATGCCCATTGCTTGAACAATTTTTACAAAATTGTTGTAACTGTTGAGATAACACTGGGGGGGGGGGGGGAGGGGGTTAATTACTAAAGCTGAAGAGTGCAAAATCAGGCTCACTTCTGTATACAAACCAATCAGTTTGTAACCTCAGCTTGTTCAATTTAGCTTCCGCAATAAAACCTGGAACCTGACTGGTTTCTATGCAGACATGAGCCTGATTTTGCACTCTCCAGCTTTAGTAAATAGACCCCTGGGATTGCTGTAATTTATCCCAACCCCTGGCAGTGTCATTACTGTTGGAGGTAAAGGTGGGGAAAAATATAAAAACTTATGTGAAATAAGATTCAAGATTTATAAATTAAAATAAAAAGGAATTCATACACCAAATACTTTCATTGCATGTATTAACAATAAGCAGTTATCAGATTACAATGTTTTGTGTGATCACGATTCTTTATCTGATGGTTGGACAGTTGCACAAGAAAGTCAAGGAAAAAATACTTTGTGCAGCTAGAAAGCAAGAAAGCAACTCGATCCATAACAGTGCTTTCAGGACACATTTCATCTATAAATGGAGCTCATCAAATACCTGATTGAGTTGTTTGTACATTGTTCTGAAGTATCTCTTTGTGTAGTTGCATCTGTATGTTCCACCCATAAGATGTTCTATAACAAGTCCAACATCCAGGAGTGTGATCTTGTATGTTGCTGGGAGGTTACCCTAAACCAGATTCAATGATTAAAGTGAAACAATGATATGGCAATGCAGAACTCCAGGTAAGTAGCATACAGTAAGCATACAGATTTAATGTACATACACTATATTGCCACTGTATTGGGACATTCCTCCAAATCATTGAATTCAGGTGTTCCAATCACCTCCATAGCCACAGGTGTATAAAATCAAGCACCTAGGCATGCAGACTGCTTCTACAAACATTTGTGGAAGAATGGGTCGCTCTCAGGATCTCAGTGAATTCAAGTGTTGTACTGTGATAGGTTGCCACCTGTGCAATAAGTCCATCTGAGAAATTTCCTGGCTACTAAGTATTCCACGATCAACTGTTAGTGGTATTACAAAAAAGTGGAAGCAACTGGGAACAACAGCAACTCAGCTACGAAGTGGTAGACCATGTAAAATGACAGCAGGGTCAGCGCATACTGAAGCACACAGTGCACAGAAATCGCCAACTGTCTGCACAGTCAATAGCTAAAGAACTCCAAACTTCATGTGGCCTTCAGATTAGCACAACAACAGTGTGTAGAGAGCTTCATGGAATGGGTTTCCATGGTCGAGCAGCTGCCTCCAAGCCTTACATCACCAAGTGCAATGCAAACCGGTGGATGCTGTGGTGTAAAGCATGCCGCCATTGGACTCTTGTGTTATCTGGTGTGATGAATCATGCTTCTCTGTCTGGCAATCCGATGGACATGTCTGGGTTTGGCAGTTGCCAGGAGAACAGTACTTGCCTGACTGCATTGTGCAAGTGTAAAGTTTGGTGGAGGGGGGATTATGGTGTGGGGGTTGTTTTCAGGGGTTGAGCTTGGCCCCTTAGTTCCAGTGAAGGGAACTCTTAAGGCATCACCATACCAAGACATTTCGGACAGTTTCATGCTCCCAACTTTGTGGGAACAGTTTGGGGATGGCCCCCTCCTGTTCCAACATGACTGCGCACCATTGCACAAAGCAAGGTCCATAAAGACGTGGATGAGCGAGTTTGGGGTGGAGGAACTTGACTGGCCTGCACAGAGTCCTTACCTCAATCTGACAGAAAACCTTTGGGATGAATTAGAGCGGAGACTGCAGGCCAGGCCTTCTCGCCCGACAACAGTGCCTGACCTCACAATTGTGCTTCTGGAAGAATGGTCAAACATTCCCATAGACACACTCCTAAACCCTGTGGACAGCCTCCCCAGAAGAGTTGAAGCTGTTATAGCTGCAAAGGGTGGGACAACTCAATATTGAACCCTACGGACTAAGACTGGGATGCCATTAAAGTTCATGAGTTCATGTGCGTGTAAAGGCAGGCGTGCCAATACTTTTGGCAATATAGTGTATGTGAACTACTGTATCTGAAAAAATACCCATCATCCTGTTAAGACAAGCTTACAGACCGTAGACATCCCTTTATCCTATTCAGCCTTGGAGTTTCCTGCGTCACCCTCCTGATCATTGGACAGTGTTCAGTAGTCTTTTTTTTTCCAGTGAGCAGGAAAGTCACATAAGAATCTGCAGAGCTGATATATGAAATAGGGGTAGCACCTACCTGGCTATAGAGTCAGGGTATCTATATCATACGTTTTCTTTATACTGTAGAGTAAAGAACTTTACATTTATATGTGTTATAAGCCATCTTCTCTCCACGATCCCGTAGTCTTCTGGGACCTGTCATGTGTCCCAGAAAACTATGGGGAGGGAGGAGGGGAGAGGACAACTTCTGCTTCTGATCGCCTAGGTGATCGCAGCGGAAGTGGGAGCGGGTACCTGTCAAATTCGGGAACCCGCTCCCCAAAGGTGTCAATCCTTATTGGGGAGTGGGGGACAAAGGCTTAAAGTGGAACTTCCCTTTTTGGGTGGCGCTCCGCTTTAAGGTCTAAAATAGAGAAAAAATTTAATGGTAATCAAAAAAATCAAACCAATCAGATTTATTAAAGTGGACTTCTGAGGATAGAAATTGGGAGTAGGTTTTGCTTAGGCTGCTTTCACACGGATCCATTTTTCTTCTTTTTTGCATTAAAAAAGTGAAAGAAATACACATCATCATTAAATCCTATGGAACTCTTATCACTGATCATTTGCAGGTCAGTTGCATTTTTCAAAGTCCTGCTTGCTGAATTTTTGGTGCGCGTTTGGTGCAGTAAAAAAACGAGTCACACCTTTATTTCATAGATGCAAAACACACCAGAAACACGGCAAAAATGCAGTCAAGCACACATGTGTTTTTACTGTGTTTTTGCAACTGAGCAGTGTGAAAGTAGCCATATTTTTTCAAAGGTAAAGGTTTCAGGGCTGTCCGCATAAGGATGACAATACCAGAGCCTGCCCATTTCAAAGCCAAGACAGCCAATGATTGTACACATTTTTAGAGGTTCCCTTTACTATAGTGCAATCCAATTACATATTTATGCAGTGTGCCAAGCTCAGAGCATCAAATATACAAAGGTACACAGCATATATAGTATACAGCATATCTCACGTATTGCACAATAATATTAATATATTGTAAAGACATCTAATAAATAAAACACACAAGGAGTTTCAACATATTAATATATAATTAAACATGGAACTACATATCATCAATTGTTTGCATTTCATTATTAATATTCAGTTTGTTTAATTGACTAGTTAAGTCAGTAGTCAAATCATTGTTTTATTTATAAAATTCCATTTATCCTAATTAGGTAATACATTATGTATAATTATAATTCACTGAGTCTTTAAAAGTGAATCACATCAATAAAAAGTAATTATGAATTATTAATAACACATTCATAGAAAATAAAGTGATACCAAGTTTCCTAAAGCTTTACATACATTACCAGACACTTCAAAGTTCTCCTATGACTAATGAACTGAAATAATCAACGTTAATCAACGTTGTAAATCTGCCGTCATCAGCAGCCTCCGGTTTACGTCATGTCCACTTTATGGAGCACATAAGGAACACAAATCAGCAGTCTTAGTTTAAATTTCCGGCTTTTAACTCCAATTTTGTTGGAAGTGCAATTTTATCCTTTTTGTTTTATTTAACAAGCCATACTCCACTACAAGAGGCTCCTTTATCTTTTTGTCTACATGCTAATGGAGTACCGTGGAGGTATTTAAAGGCAAGGAGGCACTTTAAGGGCACAGAGGCAGCATTCTTATGAGGACCCAGGAGATTGTCTTGAGAGAGCTTGATGACCATATACCATCTTTGGGGTTGATTTACTAAAGGCAACATGACTGTGCTCTTTGCAAAGTAAAGTTGCTCCAGAGCTTAGTAAATGAGCAGAAGCTCTGCTGACTTCCATCATCCAATCATGTGCAAGCAAAAATGCTGCTTTTTTTTTCTTTGCACATGATTGGGTATTCTTTGTAAAGTGAATATTTACCTCACTTACCAAACTCTGGAGCAACTGCTCTTTCAGAGTGCAACTGGCCTTGCAAAATGCACAGTCTATTTGCCTTTAGTAAATCAACCCCTTAGAAGGCGAAACAAACTATCTAACAAGCTGTTTCTGACTTCTTGAACAAAAAGGTCAAAAGTTCTGGTGAGTGCGGTGTGTGCACTGTGGGAGCAAAGGAGGATCACTTTATCTTCATGATAACCTTACAAGATCACATATTCTGGACTAATATAGCACTACAGTATATACTTTATGACACGTGGTTTTGACTATTTTATTGGTCACTGGTTAAGGGTATAGGACCACGAGCATATATTTTCTTTGTTTAAATCATATGGGACTTATTATCTAAATTACTATTAATACTGGGGCAGCACAGTGGCTTAATGGTTAGCACTTCCACGTGGCAGCATCAGTGTCACTGGTTCAAATCCCAACCACAGCACCACCTGCCTGGAGTCTGAATGCTCTCCCTGTGCCCACATGGGCCTCACCCAGGCACCCTAGCCCTCCTCCAAAGACATGACAGTAGGCCAATTGGCTCCTGTCAAAATTGGCCCTAGTATGTGTGTGTATGAATATGAGTTAGGGACCTTTGATTGTACACCCCTTGAGGGTTAGGGATTTATGTGAATGTGCAAGCACTGCATAAATTGACAGCACTAAAAGTAAGTACCTGTAATAAATAAAATAAATACTATTTATACAAAGTACCAATGCAGAATTTTTATGTGGTTAGCCATGTGATTGACCCTGGAGATTTACAAGGACTTTTTCCCTGCTAGAGCAAATTGAACTAAATGTGATAAAGCTGGCATACAATGATACATTTTCTTTCAATCAGCCTGCAGGTTTCTCCATCCACGCTATACCCCTAACTAAAACCTAGTGGAACCAATTGCCTTCAGAAGTCACCTAATTAGTAAACAGAGTCCACCTGTGTGTAATTTAATCTCAGTATAAATACAGCTGATCTGTGAAGCCCTCAGAGATTTGTATGAGAAAAAACAGCATCATCAAGGCCAAGGAACACACTAGACAGGTCAAGGATAAAGTTATGGAGAAAAAATGTAATGAAGGTTAGGTTATAAAAAAAATCCCAAGCTTTGAACATCTACGGAGCACTGTTCAATCCATCGTCCAAAAATGGAAAGAGTTTGTCACAACTGCAAACCTACCAAGACATGGCCGTCCATCTAAACTGACAGGCTGGGCAAGGAGAGTATTAATCAGAGAAGCAGCCAAGACGCCCATGGTAACTCTGGATGAGCTGCAGAGACCCACAGCTCAGGTGGGAGAATCTGTCTGCAGGACAACTATTAGTCATGCACTCCATAAATCTGGACTTTATGGAAGAGTGGCAAGAGGAAAGCCATTGTTGAAAGAAAACCATAAGAAGTCCCGTTTGCAGTTTGCAAGCTGCCATGTGGAGGACACAGCAAACATGTGGAAGAAGGTGCTCTGGTCAGATGAGACCAAAATTAAACTTTTTGGCCTAGAACCAAAACGCTATGTGTGGCGGAAAACTAACACTGCACATCATACTGAACACACCATCCCCACCGTAAAACATGGTGGTGGCAGCATCCTGTTATGGAGATGCTTTTCTTCAGCAGGGACAGGGAAGCTGGTCAGAGTTGATGGGAAGATGGATGAAGCCAAATACAGGGCAATCTTAGAAGAAAACCTGTTACAGTCTGCAAAAGTCTTGAGACTGGGGCGGAGGTTCACCTACCAGCAGGACAATGACCCTAAACATACAGCCAGAGCTACAATGGAATGGTTTAGATCAAAGAATATTCATGGGTTAGAATGGCCCAGTCAAAGTCCAGACCTAAATCCAATTGAGAATCTGTGGCAAGACTTGAAAATTGCTGTTCACAGACGCTCTCCATCCAATCTGACAGAGCTTGAGCTATTCTGCAAAGAAGAATGGGAAAAAATATCCCTCTAGATGTGCAAAGCTGGTAGAGACACCCCCAAAAAGACTTGCAGCTGTAGTTGCAGTTAAAGGGGTTCTACAAAGTATTGACTCGGGGGGCTGAATACAAATGCACGCCACACTTTTCACATATTTATTTGTAAACAATTTTGAAAACCATTTATCATTTTCCTTCCACTTCACAATTATGTGCCACTTTGTGTTGGTCAATCACATAAAATTCCAATAAAATACATTTATTTTTTTGGTTGTAACATGACAAAATGTGAAAATTTCAAGGGGTATGAATACTTTTTAAGGCACTGTATATTCTGACAGCCAGAATACCTGAACAGCAGCTACAGTGGATTGGATCAAGCTGCTATTTAGCCAACCATTTTCAGCCCAGCTCCTTTGATTTTTCAGATGAAGGATGAAAGGCCGGAGTGGCTGACAGGGTCACCCAAAAAGCTATTTTCACTCCACCAGTGTTTTGCCAGCTTTGCTTTGTATTACTTGGGGGTCTTGAGTTCTCAGGATGCAAACTGCATCTTTGTTTTATGCGTGGCTGAACTTGATATGTCTTATTTTAGGCTGACAAACTGTAAGATGATTCGGGGATAATCATATAGAACAGAAAGTTCTATCATGCTAAACTTGTCCATAGTGACCATATAAAAATACAGTATAGCAATCATTTACATTGCACAGGAAAAGTTGGATTATTACCTTCTTGACATCTTGGATTAGCTGCAGGAGGGTGTCTTTACTTGTGTATTGAGCCTAGGAAACAGCAAAGGGAAATACTTATTTGTTGGTCTCCCTGTATCATATTGTGAAGCCATTAAGTAAAAAATACATTTGATAACATTCTCATGAGAGCACAGCATGGTCTGTGATCTGGGTGTGCTGGAAGCTACTCCAATTATCAGGTTTGTACAGACATGCCCCTCCCCCCCCCTGCACAGCCATTCACTGGAAAGATTAGTGTGCTGCTGCTTCTCCTCCCCTAGATCTTATGAAGTTGAGAACATAGAATATGCGATCACTTTAAAAAAAGTTTATATAATGTTTTTTATATCTACACACAAATGTTTTACCTTTCATTTCTAATGTAAACTTAATGGGTTGTTTTATATGGTGAGGGCTTATATACTGTATACTTTCATGATGAATCTAACAGTGACCTGCTGTGAAAACATACATGTATTAATGCATACCCAACTATTGCTTATTGGATTCCCCGATGACAGAAAAATGTAAACAAAAGAAGTGGCCCCCAAAGCACTTTGTTCCTATATTGATGGGGACAAGGGCCTCTTTCCCACAACCCTGGGTGATGGTTGTGGGGGTCTGCAGGCGGGTGGCTTATAGGAATCTGGAATCAGCCAGGGTTGTGGGGTAAATGCCCTTGTCCCCATCCACCAAAGCACCCCCCCCCCCCCATGTTGAGGGTATGTAACCTGGCATGGGGGGAGGGGTTTGTTTTTTTTTAATTTAAAGACACTTGTTCTGTTTACATTCTGCTGACAGAGGGAAAAGCCACTGACAGCAGATGAGTCATGGTTGTTGACCACTTGCCCTCCTGAGGATTTACCCCCCTTCCCGACCAGGCCATTTTTTGCATTATGGCACTGCGTTACTTTGACAATTCCGCGGTCATGCAACACTGCACCCAAATTAAATTTACGTCCTCTTTTTCTCATGAATAGAGCTTTCTTTCGGTGGTATTTGATCGCCTGTGTGTTTTTATTTTTTGCGCTATAAAAAAAAAAAAGACCGACAATTTTCAGAAAAAAACAATATTTTTTACTTTTTGCTATAAAACATGTCCAGTAAAAGAATTGAAAAAAATCTAATTTCATCATAAATTTAGGCCAAAATGTATTCTGCTACTGCTGTCTTTGGTAAAAAAAAATCACAATGCATGTAAATTAATTAAAGTGAAAGTTATAGCATTTACAAATGGTGGTAGAGATACTGGGATTTTTTTTTTTCTTTACCAGTAATGGCGGCAATCAGCAACTTATAGCGGGACCGCGGCGGATATTCTAACACTGGGGGAAACTGACTTGGTGTCACTGACATCCCCAGTGACACCAATACACTGATCAGTGCTAAAAAAAAGCACTGACACTGTACTAATAGCACTGGGCAGGAAGGGGTTAACAATGAGGAGCAATCAAAGGGTTACCTGAGTGCTGGGAGTGTTTTACTAGGGGGTGGGATGTGTGTGATTCACTGTAATCACACTGCTCTGGATGGTAGTGCCCAGCCATACAGAGCAGTGTGCCCGAGCTGAGAGGGAGGAGGACTGTAAGTAATCCCCGTCGGTGATCGTCAGAGATTACTAGGTGCTGGCGAGTAATTACCAGCTGGGGTCTGGTGATCGACAGCCGTGGCCATGAATGGCGGCGCGGGCAGGGTGCACATGCGGATCACGCACGCCTCCTACCCTGAAATGCAAAATCACATATACTGTATATTTGTGATTTTGCGCACCCGCCCTGTAGCGGTATTTCTGCTATAGGTTGGATGGGAAGCAGTTAAGGAAATGGCAGCTGACAGCTCCTTAACAACCACAGCTATTCACAATGAATTTGGATCATTAAGGAACAAATCCAAAAAAGACGTCATCCAAATGAATGCATTTGTTATAACATTTTTCGTATTCGTTGCCCTTAGTTTCTGTGTTCATTTGGAAATTTTGATGCATCTGATTCTCCAAAAATTTAATTTTCTCCCAAAAAACGAATGTAAACAAAACAAATTATTATTGCATGTATTACACAATGTTGATGTCACTCCTCATTACCTTGGAGCTACGCACGGATGATGTATTATATGTGACTATAATCTATTGGCATTGAAACGTATGTTATTATATCATAAATCAATTAAAGGAAAGTTGACAAAAAACGCTTAGAAAGCTGTGTCCTGTGTAAAGCTGGCCAGACAGATCTTCTACTGACTGATGCACACAGCTCCTAGACATTTTTCTAAACTCAGCCAACACCTAAAGTTGTTGTAAAGCCTAATTGTTTTTTTTTTAATGGTATGGTATTACACAGAGAGGTCCTCTTTCTCCTAATCTGGAGTCCCCTACCCACTTCTCCACTCCTACTTTACTGCATGTGCCCCCTATAGCAAGCCATGTGCTATGGGAGCACTCTCCTGGGCTTGATGCTGAGCTATCTGCATTCATAGACACACATAGCGTGGCTCAGCACCGCCCCCTACTCCCTCCTGACAGAAACAGGAGCAAATGGCTCCCTCTACTGCCTGAATCTCCTGTGAGACCAAGAAGTGAAGAGAGAAGACCTGCAGCTGGGCATGAAGCTGGATCGCTGACAGGCTCAGGTAAGTAATTGGGGATGCAGGGGGAACACGGGTGTCAAACTGGTGGCCCTCCAGCTGTTGCCAAACTACAAGTCCCATGAGGCATTGCAAGACTGACAGTTACAAGCATGACTCCCAAAGGCAGGGTCATGATGGGACTTGTAGCTGGATGGCTGCCAGTTTGACACCCCTGAGTTAGAGGGAAGTTTTTTAACATAATGCAGTAAGTGTATTAAGGTAAAAAAACTTTTTTTTTTTTTAGAACCACTTTAACTGCTGACTTATATCTCTTATAATCCTACCTGTGCATCAAAACGTCATTTAGGGCCAAATTGCCCTTTTCCATTTTGGTGAACTGCTTGTTATGTCGTGCAGCATTTTCTCCAACTCAGAGCAGCACAACGCATACATGTGCATTGGGTGCACGTTTAGGAGATCCTTATTTTATCTACAGGTAAGCTTTATCATAAGCTTGCCTGTAGGTAAAAATAACCAACGAGAGTCTACTACCACTTTAATAAGATGCTGGAGGGAGAGACTGAGCAGTATGAAAGTCTACTTAACAAAAAGGACACCTGAGAGAGAAGTATGCAGGTTGCTGTTGCAGAGCTCCTTTTCTGCGACTTATGATTGCCTGGTTTTAATGCTTACCCTCTATTTTCAGTACTTTGAACAAGTATGCAGATAAGGGTTTTTTTTTTAGTATAACAGCCAATCAACCAGTGGATAGAAGTCCCCATATGTTCCTTAAAACAAGCATACTTTAATTTAAAAAAAAATAGTACATTGAAAGTGCATCATACTAGTTTCTGGGGCTAATCGTACATTGATCTTGTATAGAACAGTGGAGGCAAACCAATGGCACGCATGCAGCAGCAGGCACGCAGAGCCCTCTCTGTCGGCACGCTAGCCAAGTCGACCCCAGAAGCTGAGCATCGGATAACAGCGCACATAGGGGCCATGCGCATGCTCAGAAAGGAGTAGCAGTGCCAGGCGATGACGTCACAAGCCGCAACTCATTAGTCACAACTCGTCTGAGCTTTCACAGGGACTGTTAGTGAGCTGCCAAGGATATATATTGAACTGGCTGTGAGGTTTATACATTCGTTTTTATTATCATAAGATTTTAGCTTGTGCTGGTGGTCAGTTGAACTTTGCCCAATTGTGCTGGTGGTCGGTGGAACTTTGCCCCCTTGTGCTGGTGGTCAGTGGAACTTTGCCCCCTTGTGCTGGCGGTCAGTGGAACGTTGCCCCCTTGTGCTGGCGATCGGTGGAACTTTGCCCTCTTGTGCTGGTGGTCGGTGGAACTTTGCCCCCTTGTGCTGGTGGTCGGTGGAACTTTGCCCCCTTATGCTGGCGGTCAGTGGAACTTTGCCCCCTTATGCTGGCGGTCAGTGGAACTTTGGCCCCTTGTGCTGGCGGTCAGTGGAACTTTGTCCCCTTATTCTGGTGGTCAGTGGAACTTTGCCCCCTTGTGCTGGTGGTCAGTGGAACTTTGCCCCTTGTGCTGGCAGTCAGTGGAATTTTGCACCCTTGTGCTGGCGGTCAGTGGAACTTTGCCCCCTTGTGCTGGTGGTCAGTGGAACTTTGCCCCCTTGTGCTGGTGGTCAGTGGAACTTTGCCCCCTTGTGCTGGTGGTCCGTGGAACTTTGCCCCCTTGTGCTGGTGGTCAGTGGAACTTTGCCCCCTTGTGCTGGTGGTCAGTGGAACTTTGCCCCCTTATGCTGGGGGTCAGTGGAACTTTGCCCCCTTATGCTGGTGGTCAGTGGAACTTTGCCCCCTTGTGTTGGTTATCAGTGGAACGTTGCCCCCTTGTGCTGGTTATCAGTGGAACGTTGCCCCCTTGTGCTGGCGGTCAGTGGAAGCTCTGTTATTGTGTTTTTCTTTAAAGACAAAGGATGTTAATGCAGGAGTTGTTTTTTTCTAAACTAAAAGCTCAGTATTCAGGTTTAATTGCAGTGATGGCACTTTGCGATAAATAAGTGGGTTTTGGGTTGCAGTTTGGGCACTCGGTCTGTAAAAGGTTCGCCATCACTGGTATAGAACAATGAACTTGTGCTGTTGTAAGCAGAATATGTTTTTGTAGAGGAATGAACTTGGTTTGACTGTATATATAAGAACTGACTAGAATATATTATGGTAAGATGGGTCTTCTAACAGCATAGTGAAATGAACACTTACTGCATTGTACAATTCCTCCAGCCTGGGTATTGTCAGAAATCTGTGCATACTGACACCATGCTCTATGAGAAGTTTGACAAATGCAACCCTGTTCATGATAAGTGCATCCAACATGATCTGTTCCAAGGGTTTTGTCTATGAAAAAAATACAAAAATGATTTACATATATGGATTTGTTTTCTGTTACCCAAACCCCTTATTATTTAGTAGGGCTTGGTTTACTATTTTATGAAATAAGAGAGAAATGTTCACATACCAACCACTGCTGTCCATGTACAAAAATATAATTTTTGGCAATATCTACTCTGTCCCAAGCCAATGCTAGAACAAGCTGATCATAAGGAGACATATTTGTGCCTAAAAGAAATGGAACAGAAATATATATATAAGGGGGTATATTTTTGCCATGTACTGTATAAATACATAAGCGGTCCATATAGTGAACTTGGTGTTGAGTTATTCACTTTCAAGTAATTACTGAAGAAAAGGTGGCACTCTTTACATCTGGAGGACACGTAAAGGCTTCTTCACAGTAAGAGCTGTGAAAATATGGAATAGACTCCCTCAAGAGCTGGTTCTGGCCACCTCAGTAGATTGTTTTAAAAAAGAGCTGGATACATTCTTGAATGCACAAAATATAGCTTTTATAGGTAATAATACCAGGGATAGTTGCTCCAGGAAAATATTGTCTTGCCTTCTGGGGGATCAAGAAGGATTTTTTTTGCTGCTGAAACAAAATTGCATAATGCTTTGTTGGGGTTTTTGTCTTCTTCTGGATCAACTATGGGTATTATATCAACTATGGGGATTGTGTATATGGAGGTTTTCTATTTTTTTTTAAATATTTCTGTTGGTTGAACTCAATGGACTTGCTTCTTTTTCTTAGCCTGACTAACTATGTAACGATGTAATATGTATCAACATTTTTTTTCAACCACCAGATTAAATTATGGTGTATTTAAAAAAACAACTAAGATGACCAAAGTTTGTAAAGCAGTTGTAAAAATAATTGACCCATTGTCTAAAAATAAGGTATATACTATTCCTGTCATAGACTTGTAGATACTGACAAATCTTTCATACTTCCACAAATGACAGATATCTTTATGTAAAGATGTGTAAATGTGGCTCTGCCTGAAAACAGACCTTCCCATTCAACAAACACCATCTGGCTGCCATGGCACTGGCCATATGACAAGAATCACTAATCTGGAAAATGTATGAAGCTATGAGGCTGTAGACACAGAGATGCCTAGGCACCATCACGTACTGGAAAGGGCACAGCTATTGTTCTTAAGGCATTCCAGACATAAGGTTCATTTTTTAGGGTACTGCTTAGGCACAGTTAACATTCTAAATTTTCCATATAATATAACACATCTTTAATTTTTGAGTTTAGTTCCACTTGAACAGACTGTATACAGTACATCAAATCAGTGATTTAATATGTACTGATGTAAGAGAATTTGAACAGTCAGACAACTAGCATTTTCTGAAAAAGATCAACAGTGGCAGTCTCTAAATAATATGAGTTCCACCTCGCCAACAGAAGAAAGTATATTAGCTTACAACCAAGGATGTAAAGATGAACATATACTGACTTTTTAACAGGGATGTTAGGATTGCAACATCAATGTCCTGCTGTTCTTCGGGTCCAGCATTATATATAGTTATCTGGAAAACAAGAGGAATTGTTGGAAAATGTTTTTAGACATTGCTAAGCAATAACCTCAACCCGTCATCTAATTTAAGTCCTGTATGCAAAGAAGCTGATTAACATATGACCAGGGCCGTTCTAGCACCTCCGTCAGAGACAGTATGAGAGGCACTTGGAGCAAAGCCTGCTGCTGCGCCGGAATGGTCATATGGCAGAACAGGCGGGTGAAACAGGCAGGTGGGCGGGCGTACAGAGCAGGCTGGCGGGCGGGCGATACAGCTTAACTGTGGCAGCAACCCTAGAGCGGAAGGCAGAGTGATCTGCATGCCTCTTGCTAGATATGGGACTGTCTCTTTGCTGGACATGATGGGGCTGTCTATTGCTGGATATGGGGCTGTCTCTTTGCTGGATATGGGGATGTCTCTTTGCTGGATATTGGGGATGTCTCTGCTGGATATTGGGGGATGTCTCTTTGCTGGATATTGAGGATGTCTCTTGCTGGATATGGGCATCTCTTTGCTGGATATGGGGGGTGACTTTTGCTGGATGTGGGGCTGTTTCTTGCAGGATTTGGGCATCTCTTACGGGATATAGGGCTGTTTCATTGCTGGAGTGGGCTGTCTGTTTGCTGAGCTGGGCTATCTGTTTGCTGGCTGGGGATATCTCTTGCTGGATATGGATCTGATTCTTTACTGGATATGAGCTTGTCTCTTTGCTGGATATGGGGATATTTCTTGCTATATATGGTGATGTCTCTTTGCTGGATATGGGCCTGTCTCTTTGCTGGGTATGGGGGCTGTTTCTTGATGGATATGGGGGCTGTCTCTTGATGGATATGGGGCTGCCTGCTTGCTGGATATGGGGCTGTCTCTTGCAGGAAACGGGCCTGTCTCTTTGCTGAATATGGGACTATTGAAATTGTCGGGAAGTGCCTCTGAGCTTACCTTGGTAAGTGCTGAATATTTCTAACATTTTGTACATTTTACTACATTGCTTTTTATTAACAAATTCCAAACAAATCACTTGGTTACTTGTTCTCTAAAAGGGTGGTGCTATGAGCTGTGTGGGGTGGAGATAAGGGGCGGTCCTGGGGGGTGGTTCTAGAGGGTGTGTAGGGGGTGGAGACAGGCGTGGCCTAGAGGAGGGGGAATGAGTTCCTGCACCTTTTCTCTGAGAAAAGCGCTGCATATGCATATAGATATATATTTACATATCCCTCATTAACACCAGTCAACCCCCCTTTATTTAGAACTTCTTTGAACTTTCAGAAGCCTTACGCTGGCCATACACTAGTACATTTTCGAACAAACAGTTGTATAAAAATTCTCACAAAATTTGATGACCTGACAAATGTAGTTCAAAAGTACTTCAAAATTTTGATTGCTTTTAACATTGCTGAAATTGCTGAGATTCAGTCCATCTATGGCCGGCTTTAGGGATTTTTCACCCATAAAATATCATTCTTTTCTGAAGAGCAGCCACATCTGATTGGATGCAGCCAAGAGCCTTCAATTTTTCAGTCGGAGGATGTTGGGCTGGAGGCACGCACTGAGGGAAATTTGAACAGTCTGTGGCCAGCATTACAGTTTCTAATGCTCACTCCCATATAACTACACCTCATGACCACACATTTTGGCTTAAAGCGGGACCTTACCCAAAAGGAGAAGTTCCACTCATCCCCCTCCTGTCTCCCTTTTCTGACATGTTTGGGATAGTTATTTTTTTTTGGGGGGGGGGGTACCTGGTTTTGAAAGGTACCCACTCCCACTTCTGCTCAGATCACCTAGGTGGAAGTTCTCCTCCCCTCTTCCCTGCCCACAGTGGGGGGGGGAGTTCCAGAAGACTGTAGGACCATTCTCAAGGCGCAGCATGACTTGCGCATGAGCAGTGGGGAGCTGGCTGTGAAGCCACAAGGAGTCATAATCAGTTGCCCAAAGTTAAGATGCTGGAGCCAGGACCCCAAAGACCAGTGAAGAAACTGGCCGGGTGAGGACTGCACTGGATCGTTGGACAAGTGAATGAGTGTTTATTAAAAGTCAGCAGCTGCAATTTTTGTACATGCTGATTTTAATTTTTAAAGAAATGACCACTTTAATAATCCTCTAAAATAGGCTCTCAATCAGGGTTCCATGGAACTCTGTGGTTCCTCCTGAGTTTGTTAGGGGTTCCTTCACCAGAGAGTAATTTCTGCTTCTCAAATAAGTTACCAATGACATCGGTAATCTTTTTAGATATCAGTAAGAGCACATTCTCCCCACAAATCACCAACATAAGAGGCATTCTTCCCTATGAGCTGTAAAGAGCTTTTTTTACTACAGACCCCAAAGTATTCTTTCCACTGACCATCAGTCAGAGAGCCTTTTACCCACTGACTACCAGTGTCAGAGAGATGCAAGGGGGCACTTTTCTATATACTATCATTGCAAGTGGGCATATTTGTCAAATATGCAATGCATGCCACATTCCATATTGTTTATATATTCTAACATCTACAGCTTACTGTTCTTGTTAATGTTCCTTGAGAAGTTGATATAATAATTAATGGCAGGGGATCCCTTAAACTTGTAGGCCTGTCAAGGGTTCCTGTATTTTTATTATTATCATACAGGATTTATATAACACCAACAGTTTACTCAGCACTTTACAACATAAGGGCAGACAGTACAATTACAATGCAATTTAATACAATAGGAATCAGGGGGCCTTGCTCATCAGAGCTTACAATCTACAAGGAAGGGTCAAGAGATACAAAAGGTAATAACTGTGAGGTATGAGCTAATGGAGAAAATAAAAGTACAGTTGTTAGGTGAGAACAGGGTAGGCCTCTCTGAAGAAAAGGGTTTTCAGGGAGCATCCAAAAGTGGACAGAAAAGGAGCTAGCCAGACAGATTGGGCTAGGGAGTTCAAGAGGATGGGACAGGCTCGGGAGAAGTCCTGAAGGTGAGCATGGGTGAAGGTGACAAGGGAGCAAGAGAGCAAAAGATCTTGGGAGGAATGAAGAGAACGATTAGGTGTGAATTTTGAGACAAGGTTAGTGATGTAGCTTGGGGGGCAGAGTTGTGGATGGCTTTGTAGGTTGTTGTTAGTATTTTGAATTTAATTTGTTGGGTGAGTGGCAGCCAATGGAGGGAATAGCAGAGAGGAGTGGCAGACACTGAGTGGTTGGTAAGGTGGATGAGTATGGCAGCAGAATTAATGATGGGCTGAAGGAGGGATAGCCTATGTACAGGTAAGCCAATAAGGAGAGAGTTGAAGTAGTCGAGGAAAAAGTTGTGCTATCACTGGTTAGGAAGGGGCATATTTTAGAGATGCCACGGAGGTTGAGGCAGCAGGCTTTGGACATTGATTGAATGTGGGGCCAAAAGGATAGTTCAAAGTCCAGGATTAAACTTAGTACCTTGGCATGCAGGGATTGATAGCTGAGCCATCGATCTTGACAGAGAAGTCAGGGGAAGGAGTACATAGGGGAGAAAATATTATGAGCTTGGTTTTGGGTAGATTGAGTTTGAGGAAGTGGTGCGACATCCAGGTTTGATATGTGCATTAATAAATCAGTGATGTGTGTGGAAACTGATAAAGTGAGCTGAGGGGTAGAGTAATAGATTTGGGTGTCATCAATGTAGCAATAATATTGGAAGCCATTGGAGGCTATTAACTGACCCAGGGAGGAGGTGTAGATCGAGAATAGGAGAGGTCCAAGAACAGAACTTTGGTGGACCCTGACAGAGAAAGGAAAAGGAGAAGAGGAAGTAGAAATGTAAGTGGTACTGAAGGTGCAGTGGGATAGGTAACAAGAAGATCAAAGGAGTACAGTTTTGTGAGGAGGAGGGAGTGGTCCACCGTGTCAAAGACAACAGAGAGGTCCAGGAGTAGGAGTATAGAATAGTTTCTGATTTTAGTTGTTAGTAGATTGTTTGTGAGTTTTGGTAGAGCAGTTTCTGTGGAATATTGAGGGAAAAATCCAGAGATGTCAGATGTAGACTAGACATTTAAGGAGTTTGGAGGAAAAAGAAGCAAGGAGATGAGGCATAGGTTGGTGGGGTCAAAGGAGGTCTTTTTAAGTATGGAGGTGACTAGTAAATGTTTTAAAGAGTTGGCCGGAAGAGAGGGGAGATTGAAGATGTGAGTTAGAGAGTGTAGGATAGAACCAGAGGGTAACATTTGCAGGGGAACTGAGCCCAGGGGGCCGATTGTTGGGTGGACGTTAGAGAAAAGTTTGGCAAACTCGTTTATAGTAGCCAGGTTGCATGAGGGAAGTGTTAAGTGTACCTGTGGACATGGGTTGGTAAGTGGGGGAGATATCCGTACAGTCCATTATATCCATATCCATTATAAATCTGCCCTCCAAAAATACAATTCTTGTCTCCACGCTGCCAATCAGACCTATTTTATTTCTAATTAACAACTTCTCATGCAGTCCTGGTCAACTCTTCTCTACCTTCAACTATCTATTTTGTCCTCCACTGCCTCCACCCACTTACTTACTGCCCAGGTGATTGCTAATCACTTAAAAAATAAGATTGATACAATTTGAGATGAAATCTCCATCATGAATTGTATCAATCTTATTTTTGAAGTGATTAGTGAGGACTGCGTGATAAGTTGTTAATTAGAGATAAAGTAGGTATTGGCAGCGTGGAGACAAGAATTGTATTTTTAGAGGGCAGATTTATAATGTTTGAAGACTTTCTGAGACTTACAGCACAGGCGCTCAAGAGCATGCTATGTTTTTTTTAGATTTCTGGTGTCATCTCTTTGACAAGGTTGTAGGAGTTGCGGCCTGATTCTGTGTGTATTGAAGAGGGGAGAGCTGCTTGTATAGGGAGGATGACAGTGAACTGTTGTAGACAGAAGTGGCTAGGTTGGAGCAGGACAGGGATGTTATTTTGTTATAGAGGTGTTCAGTAGCAAAGTAGAGAAGAGAGGGTTGAGGTGGTGAAGGTTTCTATGGGTAACTGCAATATGTTACAAAGTTGTAGAAATGCTGCTTTATATATTTATAGGACCTGAAGAAGACCATGCTATGACTATCAGGCATGTGTCCTGACTGACACCATGTTCAAATTTTCAATCCAACAAATGGAGACAACAAAGAAAGGCTCCAGATTCTGTAGCCTTTTATATGTCTGGAGATACTATAACCTCAACATTGTTCCATTGCAATGAACAGAAAATTTGGAAAAGAGCAGAATGTTATTGCCTCCTTTGCCTTTAATAGCAAATGACGCCTATCGTGAGAGAAATCCAGAGACCACTATGACCAAGCTCTCTCTAACTGAAAACACTAGTTGCCTTGCTTTCATGTTGATGCTTTTGCTTCAATATTCTGAATCTCTATCCTGGAACAAGGATGGTGATAATGACTTCTGACTTACCTCCAATGTTCCCAATTTGCATACCATTCAAGGTCAGGGTCTCAGAAAGAATTAAAGTTAGTAGGTCAACATAACAGCCAGTCAGATAACATTCATATTTCGTTAATAACAGGTTTACTGTAAATGCAGCACCACTGCAACTTATTGAAATCTAACCTGTACAAGATGGATTCTTATTGGTTATTACGCATTACCACTCTTAATAATTAGCCCCTAAAAATAAGAGCGGTTAACTTATTAAGGCCTGAATAAAACTCCAATATTTTAAAAATGAATTCACATTTCAGCTTTGAAGATTTCCCACAAAAAAGCTTTGATTGCTATATGTCATTAACATCTCTCTCCCTAAGGCCTTTCTGCAATTCCTTGGTGATTTCAACAAATTTCCAAACCCCAAAGGGTTCATGTTGTTCTTTTTTCATAGAAATAGGTGCTTTTGGTCATTCTGGATTGGATGGAATAGATTTCTAGTCGTGGCTGCTATATAACATTTGGAGCAATAACTGTTTTTTGTAACCTTTTCAAAATAACACAGCAATATAACTTTAAGAGGTATTAAACCCAAAACCAAAAATGCAACATATTGCAGCTTACCAATCATTAGATGAGGTGGTTGCATCTTTTTTTTTTTTGCTTTGGATTTTATTCCTCTGTTTACACCTGGTGATCAGGCCAGTAACATGCCTCATGTATTATTGTGCCCCCGTTCTGGATGAAGGAACACAGGGGACACCTTGGGACCGCAGCGTTGTCAATCTGGGGGGAGGGGAGTGTTAGATGTACTAGCAGATTTAAATACACTAACAAACGTAAGCCAAACTCCAGCTAATACTTTATAAGCAGTTATAGCAAGCAGTTTTTTTTCCTTTAGGGATAAAGGTTTTATATGAATACATAAAATCTGATCATTTTAAGCACCCCCTATCAGTGCTAAATAGTTTGTCACATCTCTGTAACTGATAGATTCTGCTGGAGAGCTTGGTAAGCTGCAATATAATCAATGTTTGTTTGTGGGTTTAATACAACTTTAAGGATTTATAAAGTCAGAGACTACTACAGCAGTGTACAAATGAAATGACTTTTAAATAAGTGAAGCAGATATTGCCACTGAAAAAATCATTAGAAGGAAGATCATCATACTCACTAAATGTTTGGTCCTCATACAAGCCATTAATGTCTGGAACATGTGTATAGTTTCACAATGACTTAGGCTGAAGGATTTCTTTATAGTGGCAATGACATCTGACTCTGAGCCTTCCAGGAGATTTCTGTTAATGAGAATAAAATAACAATGTGGTTTCTAGTGGTTTTCATTAGAACACATACAGTATGTCATTCGTTAAAAGACATCTTACCCCTGGTTCTCTGTCTGTTTATACACATATGCCAAGAGATCTGCGGCTCTACCACTTCCTTCACAAACCACCACTGGCACTGGAGGGCTTTGCTGAAGATACTCAAACACTGTAAGGATAGTACTGGGTCCACCTTCCAGTATTAGAGCCACAACAGGTATTCGCTTGCCAGTTCCTAAAGACAAAAAAACTTGCTTGCATACACAGGTATATTAAATCACTAGTAATGATGAATACTGTCAAGTGCAAGAAGATCCTAGTCTATAAGAAAAGAAGCTGCAAACATTTTGCAAGAAAAAAAAGAAATGTTAATGGTCAGTTTAATAAGACACCAGTCTTATTAATTCTGCTATTAACAGTGAGTTTTTATGTTTTGATAATTTTTATAAAGGCTGGCAAGGCCTTTTGAAAAGGTGTAAAACACCACCATTGGTAAAATTTATGTTTGTGATACTGAACAATAAGGGGGAAGAAAACACATGCTGAGGTCATCTCTGTGCTTTCTTCTCCTGTAAGTGCATTCCCTGTGTTAGGCTGACAGCACTGTGTAATGTAATATAATATACTGTAGCCTGATTGGCGACACTGCTGACCCTCATACTCTCAGCCGTAAGCTGATCATACCTGAATCTAAATTCCGCTAGTTCAGCAGAGACCAGCTGAATTTCAGTCCATGTGTGGCCACTACTGATCAACTTTTGTTCAACCACCTAGTCGGTATATTTTCACTCACCATCTTTCATCAGTGCCATGAACAAAAGGCTTTAGCACTGATCAGTGTATTTTGATGGTGGGGGAGTCTCCCTGCTGTCAGGATGCAGTGATACAGAGGGGAGGATTCCTGCATCCAAGTTAAATGTGCGGATGTGGGAATCGAGAGAGTTTTTTTACCCACTAGTCGTATGGTGGGCCTAAAAGCTGCTGCACAGTTGGTTACAGTAACATGCACATATGCAATTCATCAGTGAAATATATAATTTTTTTTAATATAGTAAATGGTGTTTTTATTTCTGCCTGAAGCTCATTATTAATAAAATTGCTATTAAATATATTGGCAAAATTTACTTGGATGAATTTGTTGTTGACAGATTCTGTTTTCTAAATCTTTTCGTATTGGAATTTCTGCTCCATGTCTTCCAACTGTCCCATCGTCCACAAGAATGAAATGAGAATGGAGGCTATTCAGGACATGGAGTTTGCTAAGTGGGTTCAGCAGAGCTTGGTATGGTGCTACAATCTTGAAGAAAAAAAAATAATGAAGACAATCACTTCAAGGAGGTGAACAGATATTGAAAACTGTGCATGGACCAAGCTGACTTACATTTCTTCCAACAAGATCTTGTCTACCTTCAACTACACCCCATGGGGCTATTCCAACAGTGCAGACTTTCTGATTTAGATGGGAGGAATTCTCCTTTAAAGCTTCTCCAATGTGTTCAGCAACGCCTGCGTCATAAGGAAAATGTAAACTTATCATGTTCTTGGTAATAATGGGTGTATTGTACACACTTATTATGTAATTGGACACAAATTCATCAATAAATATGTTTCAGATTTTAAAACACATGAACAAATAAGCAGATCTCCAGGCACCTAGGAGAAAATTAACCACAATTTAAAAGTGATGCTAAAAGATATCCTTAGATTCCAAAAATAATCCATATACATGTACTGCTTTATGGTCCTGCAATTTATTTTTCATGAAATAATTTCTTACTGTGTTTTTTTTGCCTCCTTTTAATGCCCTCTGTGATCTCCTGAACCTCTTTGTTTCCCTCTTCACCTTTATTTGTTTGGAACAAGCAGTACGTTTTAGTTGTGGTCATGTACACTGCTCTATGCACGTTTGAAATCCCAATAGTCCCTTATCTATCTCAAAAGTGAGCAAGAGAGGGTGGCTATGTTCCTACATACAGTGTAACCATGTTGAATGAATGTTGATGGGATCACAGCAGCAAAATTAAGGAATTTTGAGGAGGCTGAGAGCAATAGAAGGTACTATATTGACTTAAGAATGCATACATGAACAGATTTTTTTTGAGTTTAGTGTACAAACCTGAACAGGGGAAGTGTGAAGGCTGCCTGGATTACAATAGCAATTTTGTGTTGAAGGATAATACAAACTGGGTAGTAAATGCTTACCTCTCCTTCTGCCCATGCCACTGAATGCGGTTGTAATGCAGAGGAATTATCCGTAGTAATGCAGAGGAAAATTTAAAAGAGTATCAAACTCCTGGTCCCCTGCTGCGCCCAGTGGTTTTTCCATGTCTTGTAGTGATGTCTTGGTGGGAGGAACCACTGAGAGTTGAGGGTGAATAGAAGTTCGACACTCCCAAAAGTGTCAATTTCTGAACAGCAGGTAAAACAATTTTGGGAACTGTTTTACCTGCCAAAGATTTGTATTTTTATCCACCCAGATTTGTCTGGAAGGTCGGGGGGACCTAATTTTCTTCTTCTGTAGCTATGACATTTAAAAGTCTTGTCCTTCCCCTAGCTTGTGACTGGACAACAATAGTTGATAGTACTACTGACTCCTTGTATGGCTTCTACTTCATTCAGAAGCATGGGGAGGCATTGAAAAATCTAGATGTGTTTCATGAACATAGTTCACTTCTTCAAGAGAATACGCAGAAAGTGAGAGTCTGCAATACCAATACACATACTTTTATATTATGTATGGTGCTTACATATGTAGCAGTCTTTTTGGGGGGTTATGAGAAGTGACCCTCCCCAAACAGAATATTGCAATAAATCTGAGAGTAAAAAAAAGATAACCAGAACCTTTGCTAAGTGGAAGAGTGGGTTTGATAATAAAGTTGGCAGTGTCTCCACTGAGGACAGGGCCTCTGTGAACAGAGGGGACTCCCTTCCTGGGAAATTAACCAATAACTTAATCAAAGTAATTAGATGCAGAGGAACGTCACTCGAGGGGGTCCTGGTGAAATTGCGTGCATATTCCTGGGTTTATATAGTTTTTAATAAAGATATCTTCAGATGAAGGTTTTAGCAAAGTACCAATGCAGGGGCCCCCAAGGATGATCACGATGTGACATTCGTCTTGGTGTCAGAGACCTAAAGACAAGATCAGCAATGATGGAGAGACCCTCCAGACGTTTTTCCAACCAACCTTGAGTGCAGCTTATCACCAGTAGGAACCATTTTGTGGCACTGGAATTCAGAGTCAGCCTATATACTCTGCTTTTTACTCCCTAGTAGCTTTTAATCTGCTATGAAACCAAACATCTAACTACGAAGCAGTAGTTGGATGCCTAACCTGGCAAAAGCCTATGCTGGTTATTGAGCCATGAGCTAAAACTAGCTATAGAATCCCAGAGCAGAAGGGACAGGGTTAAATAGTACAACAGCAGCTGCATATAAACTTTATTGCAATAAACAGATTCACCTACTAATATACTGGAAGGTGACCACTACACACATGCAGTAGCACAGACCTAGCTATCTGGCACTGCGCAAGTGAAATAATACCAACAGAATAGAGATACATCTGTTACAAGGATTCACATACACATTCAGGAAGTTATGGGCAGCTGCATTTAAACGATTAGAACATAGAAATATTTGCCTAGTAGTCTCTGCTTCTGGTCTGGGTAAAATACATCAGCAACAGTAGCTCTCACTTCTGTGTCTTCTTCCTGAATACTCCCCTTTATATAAATGATCACAGTTCTCCAATTGGGGTTTCTGACTCAGCTAGCAGCAACAGGAAGCACCTGTCTATAACCAATTAACTCTGTGGTAATTAACAAACATCAGCTATTTAAAAATTAGACAGTAGAAGGCAGCCGATCCCTACACATATATAATGTTACCAAGGTGCAAAATGTTAAATTAAAATTATTACTACCAAATGGTGCACCCCCACCAGGTGGACATTGATGGAATGAATACAATTGATACTGATAGTTTTAATATAACATTTTGGACCTTCATTATATTAGATATGCAATTACTATACATAATGAAAAGCATTAGTGTATTTATTACTATGTATTATATGTACTTATGTAATTGTAGGCTTTTACCTCCTGTATATTTCCTAAAGAAATGAACTTTGTTCATGAAACAAGCTGAGACTCTTCAATGCCTCCAAATCACTGCCAGATATACGTAGACATTGCTCAGACTTTATAACACATCAAATGATATGTTGAAATGTAGCCGTAGGCAAAAGTGTTGTAGTCACGGGATATAAGGTTTACAATGTGTTTTATGACATTTTACATGGTTATTAATAAAACAAATCAGTAATGAGACTAAAGTCTGTGATACTTGTACCTGAGAAGTCCCATAGGGTACTCTATTTTCTGGATGTTTGGTAAAAAAGGGATGTGGTACATTTAACATGGATAGTGCCCATACTTTACTAAGAATTGTTTGTATTTTTTACTATTTATCTTGTATGCATTATAACATGAATCTTTTCTTCATTTACCATTATTTACTCCTCCTGTAAAGATCCAGGATCCTGTGGTTGTGGCTGCTTTCACTAATCCTCTAGAGAGTGCCTCCTTAATACGAGGATGGAGGTCAAATTTTTGCTTCCCACCATGTACAGAGATAACCAGTTTTGGTAGCTGCATCCTCCACTCCGTAACCATAAGATTGAGTATATCTTCAACCTTACTGTCATTTGATATTCTGACATACTAAAAGAAACAAAAATCAACAGATACACATTTAGGCCTTGTACACATGAACTCCCCTAGATGTTTAGCTCTTCTGGCAGCAGAAAAATGCTAAACGTGGCAAAAACGCGTGTAAATATGGTAGCTGAATTTAAAGCTTGGACGCTTATTCATTTAATTGGCCACAATATTTTCAATTGACATCAATAAAACATACCTACCTGCCTGCTCACAGCGATCCCTGGGCTGTAAATTAATTTGCACATGTGCAGTTCAGCTTACAGTGGCCGGGTCGATCCTGTGTGCCTGGATGACCAGCTCCTACACATGCGCAGGAGTGACGGCATCCCATGCTGGCCAATGAAGATGGACAAAATATGGCACTCAGGACAAGATGCTGGTGAGGGAGCATTGGAAAGGTGAGTATCTTCCCCTTAGTTCCAATTTAATTCATAACAACTAAGTTCAAAACTATGTAGTTAAAACAGTGAAAGATGATTAGCTGTCACTGGGCAACATTTACTATCATGGCAGATTGTAATCATAAAATTATATTCTGTATGCAGGATAAGATGGCCAAATAAATGTAAAGTGTACAGTGCTCGGTATAAATGAGTACACCCCAACAGATTTGTCAGGAAACCTTTACTTTCTTTTCAGATTTAAGATTTTCTATGAGACACTATACTACAAAATTCTCCCACAAATGCGGGCCATTGATTGCAAACAAGATTTGTTCATTTGCACACACAAAAAAGTATTTTTCGTAACATATTCATTCAAGACCATGTTGCAAAAATGAATACACCCCAATTAAATTCTTAGGAGCAAAGCTAAATTTTACACAACAAAATCCTAATTAACAAGAATTCAACTACAAGTGAGTATAATTGGTTATTAAACAGGTGTTCAGCACTCAGTTGATTATAAAAGGGCTTTACTTAACAAAGAAAACCCCTTCCCATTTCATGCTGTCAGCAATGGCACCACGTGAAAGAGAAATGTCACAAGGCCCATAAAAGAAAATAATTTCCTTACATAAGAAAGGTGAAAGCTACAAGAAGCTCAGCAAAGCTTTACTTATCAGTCAAAATACTGTAGCAAAAATTTAACAGGGATGGAACTGCAACCATCTCACAGACATGTCCAGGCCGTCCATGGAAGTTAACACCTCAACAGGAGCATGTACTGATGCGAAGGGTTAAAGAAAATCACCATGCAAGTTCAATGCAGTTAGCTAAAGAAGTAGAAAGCCAAACTGGGGTGATTGTTTCCTGTGACACAATACGGCGTACACTGCAGAGGAATGGCATGCATGGGTGTCATCCACAAAGGAAGTCTCTCCTAAAGCCAATGCACAAAAATGCCTGCCTTGAATTTGCCAGGGCCCATGCTGAAAAAGAAGACAACTGGAACTCTGTACTCTGGAGTGATGAGTCCAAGATAAATGTTTTTGGAACTGATGGCCTTAAAACTGTATGGCCTCGCAAAGGTAAGGAGTACAAACAAAAATGCATGGTGCCTACAGTGAAACATGGTGGTGGCAGTGTCCTTTTATAGGCTGTATGAGTGGTGCTGGTGACGGGGAGCTGCACTTCATTGATGGTATCATGAATTCACAGATGCATTTTTCCAACATGACAATGATCCAAAACACACATCTACAGTAAGGCCACTGTTAATTTATGAAGAAGAACCAGGTGAAAGTGATTCCCTGGCCAAGTATGTCTCCTGATCTGAACCCAATCGAACACCTATGGGGAATTCTAAAGAGACACGTTGAGCATCACTCTCCATCCAGCATCCAGGCTTCATAAGAGGTTGTTCTTGAAGAATGGAAAAAGACAGATGTTGCAATATGTTCCCAACTTGTTAATTCCATGCCTAGAAAAACTTGGTGCTGTCCTTACAAATCATGGAGGTCATACAAAATACTAGATGTAGTAGTTTTTGTTGTGGGGTGTATTCATTTTTGCATCAACTAATTTGAGAAAAACTGTAGATTTTGTAATCTAAGTTATATTATTAACCTTACTTTCATGTAATGAACTAAACAAATGTTCTATAAAGCTCAGTTTTGTCAACATTTTGAGAATTGTTCTTGTGTTCATTGAGCTATTGATTAAAATCTTACTTTTCAAAGGGGTGTACTCATTTATGCTGAGCACTGTATATATAAACATATTTAAAGTGTAAAGTATAATGTCACTTTTGTAAAAAAAAGTCAAATTTCAGAAAACCCCACTTTACCTTTGTTATGTGTTCTCATTCACACAATATACTTTAAACTAGTATACTTATAAATGTTTCTCCGAAGATGACCTCATGGCAGACTGTAATTTTCTCTGAACAAAGTGTGACCAGGACAGATTAAATTTCCGCATATTGACATACAATGCAGGAGGCCATCATCTAAATCTTTAACCCTTTGTTAGTACAGGCAGTGTGGAAATCTACTTTACAACTGATAATGAGATCTGGCAGCACAGTACAGACAGGGTTAATTATGGTAAACAGCGCTCTCCAGACCACTCATAAACAGAGAACTAAGCAGGATATCTCAGTGATTTAAAATGGTAAGCAGCAATTTATAAATATAAGTTATGCCATGTGAATGGAAACATGTAACAGATAAAGTAGGTGTTATCCCAATTTGGTTGCAAAACTGGAAATACACTTTAAATAAAACCTTTACCTTGGCTTTGTTTGTCTTTGATCCTCCTTGAAAGTTGATGGTTCCATAAGCATCTGTAGAACTTTTCACTGTGTGATTTGTCACTGTCCAAACCTCTGACTCTGGCCTGTCCCCGGAAAGGTTTACACCAGCATTGTTCCTATAGAAGCTGTGTTCTTTTATTAGCCGGCCACAACAGCACCTGCACAGCAGAAATACATTTCCATTATACTCTGCGTACCTCTGTGTAACAAGATATTTACAAACGTTTATGCACACAGGATATATTGCATGCAATTTTTGAGAAATGTATACATCATGTGTTTATCAATTTAATTTGATAAGATTTGGTATTTACAACAAAAAAAAAAAGGCATAGTTAGCCTTTACTAAAAAAATGCCTATGCAGGTATAGGGCTTAGGAAGACAAAAACAGACTGTGAAGCTTTGATCAAAGTTAAAGTTGTATTATACATATATATATATATAAGAGCTTACTCTATAAATTAAAGGGGGTTGGACTCATGCGCTGCCAAAGATATAAAAACGAAGAAGCTGCTGACACCTAACTAGACTAGAATAGTTTAAACATAAGTAGATATGGTGGTATAGCTCTAATACCACATGATAATTGACATACAAAATTTAATAAAGGACTCAATATTAAATGGATGAATACACAAATTATATGAATAAATATATAAGTGTACAGTGGTGCACCTAATGTGTATCCCAAACACATGCCATAAAGAATGTGACTAAATATAAGTGATAGGTGATTTATGTGAAACAAATATTAACCAAATATAAATACATGTGATCATAAATGAACAATATTCATAAATCATATAGCACAAAGTCCCAAACATATAACTGTGATGAATCAATCTTTGACCATGAAAATGAATATGTACTCAAGTGCATCAGACCATCTGTTGCGTCAAGCATTAACTCCAATCTTTGACCCTCAAGGAGTCATAAGGCATAACAAATCACCAGTTAGTTCCAGGTGGGATGAATCTCACTCTCTGGATGGACACAGGATCAGCTTCCACACAGCCCACGGTTAATCAACCATTACAATGGTAAGGCACCTTTACAAAACTCCTCCACTCTCCCAATGGCTCATAAACAGGGAATCAGAGTAAAAGCCACCATAGTGTAATAGAGTAAAGTTTATTATATCATACACGAATGCCAAAGACCTACTCACACATTAAAATCGGGTCATGGACCCACCAGGCATGAACTGTATAACCCACAGTCAGGGTGCTTGCATAGGGAGTCCAAAGATGGCTGCCGTCCGTGCGTAATTGTGTCGCCACGCTCTAGTCCGACATGTTGCGTCACAATAACACGTGATTTCTCCAGGGATACAGAGCTGGTTACCACAGACTTAAATTAAACTACGCACTCTTCAGTTACCTAAATCCGTGGACAGCTTTGGTCTTACGGATTTTGACTGCTATTCTGCTTCTGCAATTTTGGCACACATCCCGGACTGGTTCTTGCTTTCGTCCACCAAAGCTTCCCCTGTCATTGAGAAAGAAGTATTCCCTTTTGATCTTCGGGCTCTGCTCTGGGACTATGATAAAACGTACTCTTCCTTCCCATCCCTCTCACCTCTTACTATAAATACCTTACGCATCTGGTACAAAGACAGGTCTGTCCACAATTTATCGACAGACCCTAGCCCGTTGTCTCCACTATAACCCCACTTTTCAAAGGGGATGTCACGTGCAGACAGTGAAGGGATTCCATAGATCCATGTGGCCTCAAGCACATCATTTATTGTCTTCTCCACTTACAGATGACCCACATAAAGGGCTGGACTTGTTAACATCACACCAGTTTTTAACGTTTCTCAAACGTCTTCATTCTTCTCCTCATATTAGGTGCCCCCTCATGCATTTTAAACAGTTGTGTTCTTTTGTGGAGCCCCCCAGACACATATTGTCTGTGATTTATAAGATCCTTCAACCCTCAGATTCCTCGCCTCCTCCTTCTTTTGTTGCAGCATGGAACTGGGACATGGGCTGGGAGCTGGATTCCACTGAGTGGACCACAGCCTTTCATTTCACTTATAAATCCAGTGTCTCCTGTTACACTCAAGAGAAAAATGATAAAATTCTCTCTAGGTGGTACAAGGATCCAGTTTCTTTCCATCATATTTTCCCTCAGGTCTCGGAGACATGCTGGCAGTGTAACCACGCTAGAGGTACCTACCTCCATATCTGGTGGGACTGCCACAGAATCAAACCATTTTGGGAGAACATTTTTAATGTCTACAACAACGTATATGGTGAGTCACTCTCTCCTTCCCCTGAAATTGCTTTGCTATCCATTCAATTCAACATTAAATTGAACTTCTAGCCAATGACCAGGACTGAAAAAAAAGATATGGAATTGTTGGTCAGAAAGAGAAAATTTTAAAGCATTTGAAAGAAAAAAAGTGTATTATTATTCCAAAAAAAAACCCCAAACAAAGGCTAAAATACTCTAGTATAGTTGCTTAAAGCAAACCTAAAATTAGGTATTTAATTCACTACTAGAGCTCCATGTGCCTGCATGCCATGTCCATTTTTAACTAATTTATTGTGCTGGTGTTCCAAATTACTGAATTCCAGGAAACTACAATATGAACATACTGACCTAGATTTTGGTTGCAAAGCCTGGCTGACGTTCTCATATTCTAAGTCTCTCTATTGACTCATCACAATGATGAGACCATTTGTGGGGGCTTAGGAAGCAAGAGGGATTGTGGCCAGGCTACTGACTGCATTACTATCTGCATATCATATATTAGGGAGGTGTCTGCTTTGTGCTGGTGGATCAAGTACTGTTAAATATGTGTATAATCACCTCCCCCCGAAACTCCTCAAAAAGTCACACTTTCTCCCCAGAAAGTAACACAATATTATCACCTTTTTGAAATTATATAAACATACTCATATTCAAATAAATGAATATAATAATAATAAAAACTCAAAAAGTCAAAAAAAGTCCAATACAAAGTGTCCCAATAAAAAATGTCCCAATCCAAACAAAAATAGTGTCCAAAATGTCCTAATGTTCAAGCTTTATCATCCAATAGGAAGAAATTCCATTTCGTCCCGTGGTACCTCAAAAAAACAAATTTAAATAATCTAGTGCATTACCTTTGTAGATAATATAATCACTCTGTGCAAAAACACAAAAACACAAAAACTGTGCAAAAACTATATATATATATATCTCTTCCGTGCACATATGAGTTAACTGTGACCACTCTGTGAACACTGCAACACTGTGTATCCACCAACACCAATAGTATTAAATACTATTACCCTCTGTATCCATATACCAGCATCCAATGAAATCTTCTAATTTGCTCCCAAGAAATTATTCCAAGGTCCTCAAAAGACAAGAAGGGTCTCAAGGCTCATATTCAGGGTATAATTAAGAAATCTTTAATAGCCACTTACATTAAAACTTCATTAATCCAGCTTCCAACATGGTTTTTGTGTGAGCTCTATCAAACAAATGCAAATGCCATGTGTTGACAACCCACAAAATGGCCGCGGTGACACTTCCGGTCTGCGTGCGTGCGTCACGACGTCACACCCTTAACGCGTTTCGTCACTTCCGGACTTCAGACGAAGTCCGGAAGTGACGAAACGCGTTAAGGGTGTGACGTCGTGACGCACGCACGCAGACCGGAAGTGTCGCCGCGGCCATTTTGTGGGTTGTCAACACATGGCATTTGCATTTGTTTGATAGAGCTCACACAAAAACCATGTTGGAAGCTGGATTAATGAAGTTTTAATGTAAGTGGCTATTAAAGATTTCTTAATTATACCCTGAATATGAGCCTTGAGACCCTTCTTGTCTTTTGAGGACCTTGGAATAATTTCTTGGGAGCAAATTAGAAGATTTCATTGGATGCTGGTATATGGATACAGAGGGTAATAGGATCAAGTACTGACTTTCCACTTTAGGTTATATTTAAACCCCAAATAAAAGGTAAATGTGTTAAATGTTTTCCCATACTGATTTAGATTTGTACTTCTCATTAGCTGACGTGGGGGGGACTGACATGAAGGGGGGTATTCTAAGGTGAGGGGGAATAATCTGATGTAAAGGGGGGGGGGGGCTCTGATGTGACAGAGATCTGATGTGATTGGGGAGGCTCTGATGTAGGAAGGACTCTGATAACTAGGGTGGGGATGTGATATGAATGAGGCAGAGATCTGATGTGAAGAAGGGGGCACTAATGAATGTAAGGGATTCTGATGTATTGGGGGCTCCTAATATGAAGTGGGGAGGGGGATCCGATTATGTGAATGGGGCTTTGATATTAAAGGGGAGCTATTCCTTGCTCCCTCTGTCTCTCTCTCTCAATCTTCCTTTCTTGCTCTCCTATACTCTATGATATACATTTCTTATTCCTCCTGACCCCTGTACACTATGTTTTACGTGACATTGTCCTGCCTAATGTATTCATTGTGTCAATGGTAGCACAAGTCTTCAAGGTCTGATACCATTTAAAGGAACCGTTTGACAGTGTCACCCTTGGCAAACCAGTTCATAGATAACCAAGTTAGGCCACAGAAAAGAGCTATGAATTCATCCATCAAATTCTCATTAGAAAACATCTTAGATTTGATATATCTTGTGAACAAATATACTGTAGCTATATTTCCAACTAACCTACAACAATTCCAGTACATCTGTTATTGCTGACATATACATCATGTCACAAGGGGGTATGGCTCTTTTTCCAATAACCTTTCTCTTGTATCAGCTGTCTTCAAAAGTAGAACCCACATGTTTTGTTTAATCAATATGTAGGATAGTCTAGATAAGCCTTTTTGCAGTCAAGGCACCGTTCAAAAGTATGCAGAACCTCAGGGCACTCCAATCTAAAATGTGAAAATGTGTATAAAACAGTTAATGTCACCTTCAAGGGAAGGGGATTAAATACTAGATGCTAGTTATGTCCCACACTAGCAGATGTGTGGCTGACTTTCATATATCACATCTGCCTATTGGCTTGTGTATGGTGACTTTAAAGGATAAGTTCACCTTTTGTAACATGTTACATCCATATTCAGGGGGATCTTCTCCCCCCACTTGCTGTCACAATCTAAAAAAATGCAGCTGTACGGGAGTAACGTACCTGGTGATAAAACCTGCAGTGCAGAGGGAGGCCTCCCTTTCAGCTCTGGCTCAGGGACCTTGGTAGAGTAACAGGGAGTGTCGGAGCACAGAGGTGCACGAGTTTCCATTCATCCCCTTCCCTAATTTGTACAAGGGTATAAGCCCCTCGCAAATCTAATTTGGTAAAGACTGTGGCAGCTCTAAGTCTCTGGAATATCTTGGGGATTAGGGGAAGGGGTATCAATTCTTTACCGTGATCTTATTTAATTCTCTATAATCCACTCAGGGCCGAAGAGAATGATCTTTTTTTTCTCCACAAAGAAAATCCCTTCTCCAGCAGGAGAGGTAGATGGCCAAATAAATCCTTTCCTGAGGCTGTCATCCAGGTATTCTTTCAGGGTCTCTAGTTCACATTCAGACAGGGGAAAAATTCGACCAAAAGGAATTTCTTCTCCAGGTAATAGTTTGATGGGACAGTCATAGGATCTGTGAGGTGGTAGAGTGTTAGCTCCTTTCTTGTTAAAAATATCCAAGAATTCATGATATACCTAAGGAACCATCAGGTCAAGTTCATTATCAGAGTCCATACATAGTAGCGTAGAAGTCTGGACAGTATTCCTTGTCAGGCAACGCTCCTGACAATAGGCTGATTGGAAGTCCACTTTCCCTGTGGCCCAGTTGACATGGGGATTATGTGCCTGAAGCCATGGCATTCCCAAGATGACAGGGTATAAAGGTGACAAGATGACATCCAGACATAACAGTTATTTGAGGGCAGGGAAGGAAGTGGATACTGGTAGCAATACTGTTTCCTGTCTTACAGTCCTGGATTTAATACTGGATCCATCAGCGAGATAAACAGAGAGTCCTTGAGCCTTAGGTTGCAAAGGAAACTGATGTTGTGCTGTGAAGGACTGGTCTATGAAGCAGCTGCAGGCCCCAGAGTCAATAATGGTGGATACCGGAAGGACTCTTCCCGGGAGCTGGAAAGAGATGGGAAGAGTTACTTGAGCTGAAGCAAGTAGTGCAGATGGTCTACTGGTGGTAAAGATGGACAGGCACTTACGTAGTTTTGGCCGGGCAATTCCGCACATAGTGGCCTGCTTCTCCACAGTAAAGGCACAAGTTGTTCAGTCGTCGCCGCTGGCGTTCCTCTGTTGACAGTGACGGGTGCAGGAGGCCCAACTGCATAGGCTCAGGCTCATCTGATACAGGCATTGCCGCAGGTGCTGCTGAAGGTTCTGGACTGGCTGAAGATGTACCCTAGGTAGCATCCATACAGGATGGGACTGGCCAGTGGATCTGTACATCTCTGAGCCTTCGATCAATTTGAATTGTCAGGTCAATCAGTCCTTCTACAGAATTTGGCACTCCCACTCTGTCTAGTTCATCTTTCAGGGGTTCCGAGTGTTCCAGGCAAAATTGGTAGCACAGGGCAGCATCATTCCAACTTGTGTCAGAGCTCCAGCGTCTAAATTCAGTCACATAGTCCTCTACTGCCCTGTGACCTTGTTGGAGAGCATGAAGAGCTGCTTCTGACGAAACTGAACATTGAGTGTCATCATTTATTTGTGCCATTGTATTGAAGAAACTCTTTACGGTAGTCAACTTGGTGTCTTCCTTTTCCAAGAGATGAGCTCAGGCTTGGGGTTCCCCTTGTAATAGAGAGATTACAAATCCCACTTTAGTAGCTTCCAGTGAAAAGGTGCAGGGCTGCAACGCAAAATATAACTGACATCCATTGCGGAATGCACAAAACTTAGTCCGATCCCCGGAAAATCAATCTGGCGTAGGAACCCTTGGTTCAGGAGGAAGCATCATAATGGTAGAGGATGCTGGGGCAGCGGCATGAGATGTAGAAGGAGCTGAGGTAGAGCTGGCGGAAGCTGCAGTGGTCAAGGTTGCGGGTGCAGGCAGGGCTTGGAGGCAACTCTTGAGCTGGGTATAACCTTCCTGAAGATTCTTGACAGCCTGAGTCAGTGCAGAGATATGCTGGCAGATTTCATCAAGCGGGGAGTGTAAGGAAATATGTCTTATTAACTGGCATCCATTTTGTATAATGCCTCCATTTCTTGATGTGTGAAAGTTAGTTTGCTTGTAACTCCTCTTTCGTTTTCTGAGATTAGTTTCATTTCGGTATAAATGGAACTACCTTATAGGGTATCCCTCAGCTATTTGCTGTTTCTGTTCTTCACTCTACTATATTGATAAGAATGGAATGTTTCATTGGTCATCCTAAGATTAAGCAATGCCTGCTGAGTTCTGTATAACAGTTCTTGTCTTGCATTAAACCTTTAGAGATTTAGTTTGCACACTTTGGTGTCTGGAGCCTTATTTCTCCCAGGCCTGAGGGTGAAAATAATGAGGACAGGGGCTACAGACATAGGCTGATTCCTATCAGGGAGACCCCTCTTTCAGGTTCCGACATAACGTACCTGGTGGTAGAACCTGAAATGCAGAGGGAGGCCTCCCTTGCAGCTCTGGCTCAGGGGCCCTGGTAGAGTAACAGGGAGCACCGGAGCACAGAGGTGCATGAGTGCCTGATAGGACTTGTGTGGATGGATGTTGATGTGCATCAGGAATGCAGGAGCAGCTGGTGGATGGCACACAGGCAGGAGGGCAGGAGCAGCTGGTGGATGGCATGCTGGCAGAAGTGCAGGAACGGCTTGGCAGATGACACTCTGGCAGAGGTGCAGGAGCAGACTGGCAGGTGGCAAGGATAAGGTTCAGGTGCAGGAGCTGAGTAAGGCAAGGTCAGGTGGTCCGGGTCGGCAACTAGCAAGCAGAGTAAGCATAAATGGCAGGCAGAAGACTAGTCAAAGGACAGGCCAGTTCGGTACAGGTAGCGTTCAAGCATGGTCAATAACAGATCATATCAGGAACAGAATCACAGGTAATAGGATGCACGAGTGCTCAAAGGTATTAGACCAAACGGCACTGATGCAAGGCACTAGCCCAGCTTAAATAGCCCGCCTGGCACCAATGCATCATCATCATGCATGCCCACTTGTGCGCACCTGTGTGCATGACTGCGCACACACATTTGCTAATTGGCCATAAGCAGGGCTAACAGAGGTTCTGCGCCTGCGCATAGATATGCGCATTCCCTGACAGCGGGGCTCCGCCTGCTCGGCCACATCATTTATTCACAGTGTTCTGTAATTGTGAAAACTACAAGTACCGACAGCCTTTGTGACTGGTACTTGTAGTTCTCAATGGCCTACCAGGGTGCTAGGTAGTTTATTGAGCTTCCTGGCAGAGTGTAACTGCCTACCCGTATTGGAGGTACGGACAGACAGCATCACAGACAATCTGTAGGACAATCCCACAATCTACTGATCATGGGTGCAATGTTTTACAAGCTCCTAAAAAAAAAAATGAAATAAATGAATATTTTTTATCTGCAAAAATAGGTGAACCTATCCTTTATTTTCCCTAATTACTTGTATTATCGGATCTTCAATGAAACATGAAAGTACCGCTCCTCCACAACCTCCCCCTTGTGTTTTTTTTGTTTTTGTTTTTTTTGGGGGGAAGGGAGGAACTTTTTTGACAGGTACCCACTTCCTCAGTTCTCACCTAGGTGAGGACGACATCAATTTTGTCCTCCCTCCCCCCTCCCACAGTCTCCAGGGACACCTCACACATCCCAGGAAGCTGCAGGACCAGTCAGTAAGTGACACGTGATCTTGAGCATACACAGAGGGAGCCAGCTGTCAGACATCGGGAAGTCACAGCAGGCTGCCACATCCAAGATGCCAAAACCAAAGCCCAGCGAAGAATTGGCTTTGGTGAAGACAGCACTGAACTCCTGGGCTGGAAAGTACCACCTGCACTCCACCTAATCATATTAGTGCTCCTGTCTTTTTGTTGACCCATCTGACAGCCAATCAGAGCCCTTCTTCTATTGGTCACAGTGTTGCATGCAGGAATTAGCTGCTTGCTGATTGGAGGCCTGTGTCCCATTCTGTCTTTGGCAGCAAGAGGCAGATGGATGGGCCTCAGACCAGCAGCATCCAATGTGTAGAGCATTCATTACTGAGAGCTGCTTGCAGATGCCACCCTTCTAGAAGCCAAAACCCTGCTTGAAAGTCTGATCTAGATGTACTTATTTATTTTGGCAAATATATACAGCAATATAGTTCCTTACCTAATCATACTGATATGCAAATTAAACATGAAAGTTCATGGAGGTACAAAACTTACCGTACAAGCTGGTGGCAAATCTGACATCCTGGAATACATCTACAAACAAAAAAAAAATGAAACCCAAAATTAGCATTAGGATTCATGTTTATATTTGCCTTTTCTATTATATTTTGTTTGATATAAAAAAATATCAAACCTAAGGTCAATGATTTTTGGATTACCAGATTAAATTTAGCAGCAATGACCATACATCAGTTAACTTGACTATAATTCTATGACTAATTTGAATACCTAAATCATTGTTACTTAGTATTTAAGGAAATGTAAGATTTATATTTGGTACATTGTTCTAATAAATATCCGTAACAGTTTTCATTCCAATTATAAAAATGTATTTATTCTTTTTGAAATTGTTTTATTTCTATGTGTGAAGCTTAGCGACAGCTGCAGCTAGAAGGTTCTTTTGGAAAAATCATGATTACCATGATTGATTGATACGGTAATCATACAAGCCCAATCATTCATTTGGATGGGCAGCTTTCAGTGACAGCATGGTCTCAGAACTAAGTGTGCACAAGTGTGCTTTCCTAGTCCTACAATGGAGGAACATTAGCAGTGGGCAATGGCCTGAAAACCTGAACCTACTGATCATGGTTGGAACACTATTATTTTTTTTTCATCTTATAGTACATATTGCTTTTCACTTCAAAATGCACTATAAATCAAATAGGTAAATGTCTATTTTGACCTAAAAGCCCAATTTCAGGGTAAAATTACCCCCCCCCCCCAACTGCTCATTGGGTAAAAAAAATCTCTAAATCCCTTTTTTCACTTACTTCAAGTGATGATCATGTGATCATACAATACCTGGGATGTCTAATTGGGACACAGCCACTGCTCTCATTTGCATGGGTACAAGTGTATATGGGAGCATGTCCCCAAGCTCACACTGTCTGCATTCAGGGACACACATCTGCACCCACATGGATGTCTGATTGGGAGCAACCACGGTATCCATGTATCCAGTGCTTCTCAATAGACATAAATGGTACTACCTATACGTGATGTACAGCAAAGAAAATGTCTATACGAGCCACACATGTCTGCAAACTCCAGGTAAGAAAGTGTAACAGCCTCAGTCTGGGCTTCAGCCACAACATGCCCCCAACACGTTCCTCTCTGCCCCAGAGCTTAATCATGGGAATCCCCATGACTGTACATTGCTGTCTGGAGCCGGGTTGAGCTCCATCCTAGCCTGCACTCACAGTGATTGACTTTATTGTTTGGGATCCTTACAGCCTGAGCAGCACCCACAATTTCGGTTTGGGATTACAGTGACTACCTATATGCGGATGCACAGAACATGCTAATGCATCCAATGTAGGAAAACAGGCCCCTCACACAGATGTATGCTTTAAGGATAAGTAGATAAGCGTGGGACTTTCAAAGGCCACATCTGAAACCGTATAGGAAAAAGAAAGTAATGTAATCTGGATATTTAATCAATTTACCTATTGAGATGGACTTTACTGGCACAGAATGAAAAAAATACCCAACATTTATCTTAAAATCATAAGCTTTATTAACAATGAATAAAAAATGAAGAAGCATTGTAAACCTCTCAATATGGAAAGCAAGTACCCTCAATGTTCTTTTAATAAAATACCACTGGATATAAATCACAAAGTAATCCCTATAGTGTCTGCTCAAATGGTGTATATCCACTGTTTATCAAGCTTGCTAATCCGGTGCCTGCAAGTCAATGCGTTTCATCAATTAATTGGCTTCATGAGGACCAAAAACACTTCAAGAAGGCATCCAGTCACTAGGGTTGTGTAGGGAGGCCTGGTCAGTAATCTTGGGGCGAGCTTGGGCGCATCCAACACAGTCCTCAACCCCCACAAAGAAGAAATGCAGGTGGCCAGGAAACAAATTAAAGTTGGATAAGTTACTTGGATATGGCCATAGAAGATGAAAACAATGTAATAAAAATGATGTCAAAGTGGCAAGAGGCATGGGCTATTGGTGGTAAGAAGTTGATTATCACAGAAAAGGAATAAACAAGACCCTACGGTGCGTATGCCTTATGTGCACCACTATATTACAGAGGCCACAGATCCGTATGAATCTGGAAAACCAGGAAAATCTGCTCCCCTTGACCACCATGGTTATATGGTCCATCATCCCTAAATGCGTAAAGACATCCTGGCTGCCAACATCATAGTTCACCTTTGGGAACATATTACATGATCTACCCATTTTTAGGGTAACCAGCATAGGCTAGAACCAGGCTGGGCTTCCATGGCCACGTTGGGATCATAGGCTGAAAAGTCCAGTAGAATGTCAGATTAGACACTATTAGGGAGGGACTAAAGTGCAGAACAGATAATCTGAGTTCCAGTGCCACACTACAGTTCCTGCCATGAGAAGCTCTGTTCCATGCTGCTTAGACAAGAGCTGGAGGATCTTGTTTTCAGGTCTCTGACACAAACAGATGTCACATCATCCTCAGGAACCCTGCAACTGGACTTTGCTGCTACATTCATTTGGAGGTATCTCAATTAATGACTACAGAATATTACATTGTTTAAACTTACTCATTATATAGTATTAGTTTGGATGCTGACCTGTGTCCTTACAAATCTGTTGTGTCTGTTTGACAAATCTGTACATTTTTTGTTTTAAGTTTTTTTAATAAAAATGTATCATGGAAAAAAAATAACTACAGTATATACTCTATACCTGGTTATATGTGCACAATTCCACCAGGACTTCTATCTGGTCCTTTGCTGATAATACTGTCCTTTTGCAGGGGCATATCTACCACCATGCAAACAAGGCGTTTGCCTCCGGTGGCATTTTTCAAGGGGGGAGGCACCGCCCCCCAGGCCAGTGGCGTATTATTCATGAGTGCAGGGTGTTAACTAAACTCGGGCTTTACACTGCATCCATGGATGATACTGTCAGGTGCTACAGCTGCGGCAGGGGTTTAGGCATCCCCACATACAGTGTCCCCTATGCTGGCCCTGCCCCCGTGCCATTCCCACCCCTTCCCGTGCTGGCTCTGCCCCCTTTGCTCAGTCAGGGCCTCTTCCCAATGACCTGCTGTTCCCCTCCCCGGAATGGCTGCATAATAATTCTGCTGTGTCCGGTGCGTAGTGTGTCCCGGTGCCAAGGTGTCCTGCCCTGAGCCAGGCTCTCCCTCCCCCCACCTCTGTCAAATTTCCCTGGGTGTCTCAGCTGCTGCAGAACTTCTTGGAGGGGGGAAGTTTGTTCTTCTGGGTGTTCTAGTGCAGGGCAGTGATTAGCAGCTGTGGGGTTCCCAAATACCCCCTTTTCTCTCTCTGCCTCTCCACCCTAAACAATAACCCCCTCCCCACCTCTCCACCCTAAAAAAATAACCCCACCCTAAACAGTGACCCCCCTCCCCACCTCTCACCCTAAACAATAACCCTCATCCCTGTCTCTACACCCTAAACAATAACCCCCCTCCCCACCTCTCCACCCTAAACAATAACCCCCTCCCCATTTCTCCACCCTAAACAACAACCCCCCTTCCCACCTCTCCACCCTAAACAACAACCCCCCTTCCCACCTCTCCACCCTAAAAACCCCCCCTTCCCACCTCTCCACCTTAAACAATAACCCACCTCTCCACCCTAAACAACCCCCCTCCCCACCCTAAACAACCCCCCTCCCTACCTCTCGACCCTAAACAATAGCCCCCTCCCCACCTCTCGACCCTAAACAATAACCCCCCTCCACACCCTAAACAAAAGCCCCCCTCCACACCCTAAACAATAACCCTCCTCCTCACCCTAAACAATAACCCCCCTCCTCACCCTAAACAATAACCCCCCTTCTCACCTCTTCACCCTAGACAATAACCCCCCTCCCTGGCTCTCCACCCTACGCAGTAAACCATTTTCCTGCCTCTCCACCCTAAACAATAACCACCTCCTTTGAAGAGCTGTAGCTCTAATAGGAAGAGGTGGAGCCTAAATAGGAAGGGGTGGGGTTTACAGCTGACGGGGTGGATCTTAAACAGGAAGGGGTGGGACAAATTTAGATGGGGAGGGGGCATCATATTTTAATCTCTCCTAGGGCAGCACAAAACCAAAATACACCACTGCCTGTTTGTACATTGGATGTATGTACTGTTATTAATCTCTTTTTATATAAAGTTTGGAATAATTCTATACTGCTGTGCATGTACATACAGGGGCGGACTGACAACTCATGGGGCCCCCGGGCAATAGGGGATCATGGGGCCCCTGTGTCCTTGCCCACACCCAAAGCACACCCAAAAAAGCCTATAAAAGGTACCAGGGGCATTTCATGGGGCCCCCTGCTGACCCGCGGCTCTCGGGCAGTGCCCCAGTGCTCGAATGGTCAGTCCGCCCCTGTGTACGTACATACTTATGGTTAATATTATATGCTGGTTGCAGTAGTCCCTCTGCTCCCAATTACTTTGATTAGATTACTGGTTAATTTCCCATGAAGGGAGTCCCTTCTATTCACAGAGACCCTGTCCTGGGTGGAGGCACTGCCAACTTCATTATCAATCCTACTCTTCCACTTAGTGAAGGTTCTAGTTCTCTACAGGTTTAGCACAATATCATGTATGGAGAAGGCCATTTCTCAGAATCTTCCCAAAAGAGAGCTACATTTAGGTTATGGAAAGCATCTCATCTTTTATGGTTTGTCAGTAACTTAATTGATGTAGGAGTGTCTGATATCAGCCCATCTTCTAATGTTTAAGGCAATTGCATCATGTTATTATATTATGTAACCACTTCCATAGGTCAAAATATTTAATTGCCAGTGATTATTAAGGGATTATGTTCATATTTGCATAATATTCTAAATGTGGTAATTGTGATATCCCTGCCCTACAGTCTTTTAAATAATCACGGCTAACTGAATAGATCAATGAATTTACCAAGAGAGTCTGGGAAATATTACAGGGTCTAAGGCAGTGTTTCTCAACCTTTTTTCAGTCAAGGCACCCTTTAAAATTACAGACAGCCCCGAGGCACCCTTTAAAATTATGGACAGTCTTAAGCAGGGGTGGACTGACCATTTGGAAATGGTCCCCCCCGGGTCAGTAGGGGGCCCCATGAGATGCCTCTGGTACCTTTTTCATAGGCTTTTTTGAGTTTGGGCAAGGACACAGGGGCCCCATGATCCCCTATTGCCCGGGGGTCCCATGAGTTGTGAGTCCGCCCCTGGTCTTAAGGCACCCCATTTTAAAATGGGGTGCCTCAAGAGTGTCCATAATTTTAAAGAGGCACCCATTCTAAAATGTGAGGCACCCATTCTAAAACTATTCTAATAGTTTTATATAATGCAGCAACACCCACACATGTAGGACACCCAACATTAGAGGTGATTTATTCTTCCAAAGCAAATACACTTCTGCACACTGGTACTGACTAGTATTCCAATGTTTCTCTTCTCCCTCAGTTTTTTTCCATCATTAATGTGACCCCATCACTGATGGAGAGGGGCAGGAGAAGGTCAAACTAGGATGTTGTGCAGGTAACTGATATCCTCCTTAACTGATGATGTCATTTGTTGTCAGTATGCTGGCGACTAGAAGGACGTAATGGTGCACAATGAAAACCTGTGGCTTTGTTTAACTAAAAGGCAGGCTTGTTCCACCAGCTGGCTTGTATACAAATTCTGGGAAATTTTTAGACATTCTGCCAAGGCACCCCTAAAGAAACCCCAAGGCACCCCAGGGTGCCTGGGCACCCTGGTTGAGAAAGGCTGGTCTAAGGTATACATCACCTGAAGGAACAGCTCAACCTACCTCCTATAGTACTGCATCAAGACTGTTCCCTGACATGTTTTGTAGAAAACCTACTTATAATGCAGAGCAGTGGCACATGGGCAGTTTATACAACCAAGAACTATGGCCAGGCTATGGAAAATCATATTGTGACATATTCTTAAAGTGTTACTTAACCCAGGACCCTGCATTCAATATATCCAGTCCTCCATGGTACACAGAACATGGAAATTCAATTATTTTAGTAAATATAAACTGCTAAATACATTTTCTCATCAGCAGTATATAGAAGTCTTGTGACTTCTATCAGTGTCTGGACGAGCACTAGTTAATCTTGTTGGAGGAGTTTTCATTCTCCTCTGACTGTCCTATGAGGCTGCATGACCCCTGACGCCTGACATTGGCCCTGTGCAGATCACATGCACCCTCTCAGAAAAAAACTCTTTAGCAATACACAACAAACAGAGCATGTGCAGTCTTGCCATTGCTGCTCTGTACTATGGCAGATGGATTGGGGACAGTGGAAGAAGGGAAGGATCAGAGAAGAAAGGATCAAACAGCCTTTTTACACAATAAGGAGGCTCAAACCCCCTTAGGTTCCACAGTATCACAAGCCTGCTTTACTGCATATACAGACGTATTTTACTTTTGTGGGTTTAGTAAGACTTTAATGAGCAATAATTAAGCTTTAAAACAAACCCTCACAGGCCTCTCTAGTTTCAAGCCCTGGGGAATAATTCATTCTCACGTTCACAGCAGAAAGCCACTGTATTGCCCTATTTGAGGCTCAAGGAAAGCTGCAGCTTGCAGGTTCTTTTGAAATAAACATTATGATCACATAATCCTAATCATTCATAAGGACTGGCAGCTCTCAGTGACTATGTGGTTTTGGAACTAAGAGTGTGCACAGGTGTTCCCTCCTTATCCTGCAATGGATTCTTCTTCACCTACTGAACAATCAAAGTTAAAGTTGTTTTGTAACAGTAACAGCAGACATGTTTGCTACAAATCAAAAATAGTGTTTCTGAAGAACCTCATAATGACTGTGAAGCATGGTGGTGGAAATATTATGGTTTGGGTTAGTCTTGCAGCATTAGAGGTTAGGCAGCACACAGCCATTGAGTCAACTATACATTCTGCATCTTATCAAAATATGCTTCATGATGATGTGAGTCCATATTTCCAAACGTTGAACTAGAAATTAGTCTTTCAATATGATAATGATTCAAAGTGCACTAGAAAATCCAAAGGAATGGGTCAAAAAGAAAAAATAGAGGGTTATGGACCGCCCTAACCAAAGACCTGATTTATTTCCTATTAAAGCTTTGCAGGGGAATTTTGAAATGGGCAGTTCATGCAAGGAAGCCTACAAACATTTTACAGTAATGCAAAATGGCTACAATGAGTAATTTGTGCTGGGGGAGGGGGCACTACAAACTTTTGATACCAAGTGTTTACTTTTTCCACAGCACACCATTACATCTATTAAAATTGTTGTATATCACTTGTATCTCTAGGCGTTATTTGAATACAGATCCAATGTTTGGATGATCAAATATCTAAAAGAAGTCAATAGTTTCCATGTACTTAATTTTTCACATGACTGTACTGGAATAAACTTCCCAAGCCCTCCAATTCTGACAGCCCCTCTTAAAGTGTTACTAAACCCACAACAGTGACATCAGTCTGTATATGCAGTAAAGCATGCTTGTTATACTCACTGTGGAACCTAAGCGGTTAATCCTCTGCATTGTGTAAAAAGGTTGTTTGATCTTTACTGTGCTCCCCCTCCACTTCTTCAAATGTCCACCTGATAAGACAGACTGAATCCGTAGCCACATGCACATGCTCAGTTTAGTGTGTATTGCTAGAGAGTTTTTTTTTTCTTGGGAGAGTGCATGTGATCAGCACTTCTGTCGGACAGGCTGCTGTACGCATGCACCGAATGTCTGGCCAATATCCAGCCTGCCTGTACCAGCCTAATGCTCTGTTTAATGACCATACTGCAAATATACTACAGTCTATTGGAATGGCATGAAACATATTAATACTGTGTTTTAGAGGGCAAAAACAAACCTGTGAGGTTCTCTTGAGCTTGGAATCATAGAAACACAATCCCGTTTATAAAAGGTCTTTTCTATCCAGGACAAGTTATTCTGGAAAACAAAAGTGGAAAGCTTCACCAAGCTGATCATATAGATCGTTATTTGTGATGTGAAATTTGACAGATAACATACAGATTCATTTTGCTGCTGACTCTGAAAGGATTTATTAGAAGTGGTAGGAAGACAGAAAAAAATATATATCAGCGGCCAGACTCATCCACCTCACCAAGCGCTCCACATCTGCCTCCCCCTCTGCCAATCCCTTCATTGGCTCCCGATTGCCCAACGCATCAAGTTCAAGCTGCTAACCCTGACCTACAAGGCCATTCACAATGCCGCCCCGAACTACATAACTGACCTGATACCCAGATACTACCCTACCCGTGCCCTCCAGTCCTCACAGGACCTTCTGCTCTCTAGCTCCCTGGTCTCCTCCTCCCACGCCCGATTGCAGGATTTCTCCAGGACTTCCCCCATCCTCTGGAACTCCCTACCCCAATCCATCAGACTGTCACCTACCCTCCTCACCTTCAGGTGCACCCTGAAAACCCTCCTCTTCAGGGAAGCCTACCCCAACCTCACCTAACACCCGACCTCACCTAACAACTAACCTCCTCCACTCCTCCCACAATCCAACCCCCACAGCCATCTCCTCCTGTACCACCTTCCCCTCCCTCCTAGATTGTAAGCTCTAAAGAGCAGGGCCCTCGAACCCCTCGTGTATTGTATTGTTACTGTCTTGTCTCATGTTCTGTCCCCCTTGCTACTGTACAGCGCTGAGCATACCCTTTGGCACTATATCAATACTGTATAATAATAATAATAATGATTGCAGAAGATTTATACAGCGCCGTCAGTGGCACATATATATGTGTGTATATATATATATTTATTTTTTATTTTTTTGTTTTTAAATAAGCTTCTTTCAGAGTCTTCCAATTCACAATTGAGTGTTTTGGAGCCTAAAGCTCAAAGCTCCACAGCGCTCAACAAGCTTTTAAATTGTCCCAGTTCACATGACACATCTGACCATTCAGGTGTCTGTAGCTCAACACCTGAAGCTCCAAAAGGAACATGAGCTACTTTTGAAGCTGAAATGGGCTCCATTGACTTGAGTTTGAACACATGAAAAATACAGTACATTACATACATTTTTAGGTGCTCCCATAATAAAAGTCTATGGGGCTGAAAACATTTGATCCTGCCCCAAGGAAGCTCTTGTATGGCTCTTCACTCTTAAAAACATGCACAAATTGCACAAAAAGCCTCAAAATCGCTTACATTTGCTACACTCAAGTTTGAATGGCTGCTTAAAGTGAATGTCTGGGCAAGATAAAAAAAATAGTCCATCTCTATTAAACATGCCCCTTTCCCCATGCTTTATCCCTTTAAAAGCATACAGAAAAATACCTTATAATATGCCAGAAATCCATTAAGCTCTTAGGCCTGGTTCACACCTATGCAGTGAGCATTTGATCCGTTTCTGCAATGCTTTTTGCGGTGCATTTTGCATTTTTGCACACATATGTTTGACACATTTTTCACACTTTTTTTATGCTTTCTGCGTTTAGCAGTTTTTATGCTTTTTTTGGCCAGTTTGTTGTTGGACAGATTAAAAAACACAAAACGCATCAAAAATGCCACAAAAACGCACTACATTCGTTTTTTCTGCAGCGTCTCCATTGAAGTCTGAACCAAAAATGCAACGTTTTGTGTTAACAAAAAGTCTCTGACTCTTTCCAAAATACACAACTGCTGAAAAAAACATAGATATGAATGTGTCCCATAGGAAACCATGATAAATGGACTGTAGTGTGTTCCTGCAAAAAGCACCAAAAATGCATTGGTGTGAACTAGGCCTTAGTAAGCTGACCACACTACATCCCATGAATGTAAAGGAGATGAGAAGGTGAGATGTTCAATAGCCCAGCAGAGGAGGTGGCAGGCTGATAGCACTGCTTGAAATTTCAATGCAGCAAAGGCAGGTTTGTTAGCTCAAACAGAAGGCTAGGAGTTCACTGGATTTTTGGGCAAATCAGCAGTTTTTTTTCTGTACTTGCAAAAAGACAAAAAAACAGAGAAATATGCATGTATTACAGATATGTGCTGAATAGTTTTCTTGTAACATTTGGTCATACATTCCTTGGAAGTCTAGATAGTCCATCTATAACTGATTGGTTTTCTATGTTGGTGTTGCTTTGTTTTATACAATTCAGGTTATAATGCCAACACATTCCACGGCAGAGTACATAGCAGCATTCTTTCCCCCAATTAGACCAATAACATGGTCTTTCAAATATACACACTCTACAAAAGTGGTCTCCAAACTGCGGCCCTGGGGCCAAATGCAGCCCTTTGCTTGCTTTTATCCAGCCCCTGGGACACTATTTCATCCACTGATACCAACAATGGGGCAAAATTCCCCCCACTGACATGGAGGGGCACATTTTCTCCCAATTACACCAACGATGGGGCACAATTCCTCCCAATGACACAAACAATGGGGCACTATTCCTTCCAATGACATCAAAGATGAAGCATTCTTTTCCCACAGGCGTTGGGACCTTTTCTACTCCCAATGGCCCCAGTCCAGCCCCCTAAAAATTGAAGGACAGTAAACTGGCCCTTTGTTTAGAAAGTTTGGAGACCTCTGCTCAATCAATTTTAAGATAAATGACAATGAACCTACTGACACAAAACTGAAAAACGTGATTGATCCTTTGTAATGTCCCTAGAGGGAAATTGAACTCATGATATTTATAGCTGAATACCTCTATGTGCTTGGCTGTAAATGTCTAGCAAATACATAGCATGCATATATTGAAAAATATTAGTGTGCATAGGACAGTTTACACTGAATACATCATAAGAAAGTTGTGTCATTTTTGGTAAGGGTCTTCACCCAATACACAGTATACTGCTAATTTGTAGTAAGCATTTCCAACCACACATACAGTGACATTTGATGCCAAATAACCAAAACACTATGGGGGTTATTTACTAAAATTGCATGGTGCAAAACCTGGTGCAGCTCTGCCTAGAAACCAATCAGCTTCCAGGTTTTATTGCCAAAGCTTAACTGAACAAGCTGAGATTAGAAGCTGATTGGCTACCATGAACAGCTGCACCAGATCCTTAATGCACCAGTTTGAACAAATCTCTCCCTATGTATTTGTGGCTGGTAGAATTCTGCCCATGCTCACTATCAAAGAAATCAAGTGAAGCTAATAGCGCATTGTAATAGCAATCCAAGACTGACAAATGATGGCCATGCACAGCTCAAATTTTGAATTACTGTTGAGTCGACCAAAACTCAATACATGGGTGGTTGTCACACCACCAGGCTCAACAAACCCTGATCTGAAAATTGAAGGAGTCGGGAATAAAATTCTCAGCTGAAAGGTGGCTGTAGCCAATCAGATGCAGTCACTGTTTGGATATTCTAACATCTGTGAGAGCAGCAGCTGTTAGAAAACCATAGCCAACAAGGGTTGGGTTTCTTCCATCCACACTCTTTAGTGGGATAGAACTGGAGAAATCGTACATGCATTGCTAGCCAAAGAGAGGAAAACTACTAGGGAGAATACATGAATTATGCTATGATCTATAATATATATATATATATATATATATATATATGAGGTGTGACTATTTATTTCACAGAATACCCGTGGCATATCACTATGGTGGTGGGTCGCACAGCCATGTGCTCTTGAGCGTATTCTGACATATGCTAACTTGTACTTGCCTGGGTCTCAGACCAGTTGACTCAGTCTTCGCGGAGTAGTAGAAGAAATAACATGTGTGTGAATTGCACTGTTGGTGGAAAATGCCTGTCAGGAATCTGGAGCAGCAGATTAACATAAAATCTTGCATGAAAATTGGCAGAAGTGCAAGTGAAACTTTAGCTCTGTTACAGCGGACATATGGTGAACATTCCATGAAGAAATCAAGTGTTTTTGAATAGCATAGGAGGTTTAAGGAGGGAAGGGAAGATGTCCACAATGATGCAAGAAGTGGGCAGCTAAAAACGCAAAGGACGGATGCAAATGTGGACAAAGTAAGAACCCTTGTACTCTCAAATCAAAGATTAAGTGTTTCAATTATGGTAGAAGAATTAAACATGAACAGGGAAACAGAGCAGAGGATTCCAACAGAGGATTTGGGAATGAGAAAGATTTCCATTAAAATGGTGCCTCAGAAAGAGCATTGTCTTCAAATTTAATTCGATCTTTTGAAGAATGCAGAGGTGTTTGATATTTTTTTACAGTCCATTCTGGAAATTAAATTGTCACACCATATATACACAGTGTTGGGGAAAAAAGGTATTTGCCCCTTCCTGTTTTTTTTTCGCATATTTGTCACACTTAAATGATTCAGATCATCAAACACATTTTAATATTACACAAAGATAACCCGATTAAAGCTGACCAAACCTGCCTGGTGAAAAAGTAATTGCACCCCCCCTGCTAAATCTTGAATGAACTGTGATTAACCACTTTTTTGGAAAGCTGGGTTAAATTTCACTTGTCACACCCAGGCCTGATTACTGCCAGACCTGTTGAATCGAGAAATCACTTAAATAGAAACTGTATGAGAAAGTGAAGCATGCTAAAAGATCTCAAAAAGCAACACATAATACCGCAATCTAAAGAAATTCAACAACAAATGAGAAACAAAGTAATTGACATGTATCAGTCTATAATTGGTTACAAAGCCATTTCTAAGAGTTTGGGACTCCAGCGAACCACGGTGAGAGCCATTATCCATGAATAGAGAAAACTTGGAACAGTGGTAAGCCTTCCTAGGAATGGCTGGCCTACCAAAATACTCCAAGAGCACAACCACGACTCAGGAGGTCATAGAAGAACCCAGAACAACATCTAAAAAACTACAAGCCTCATTTGCCTCAGTTACGGTCAGTGTTCATGATTCAACAATAAGAAAAAGACTGGGCAAAAATGGCATCCATGGAGGAGTTCCAAGGGGAAAGCCACTGCTGATCAAAAAGAACACATAGGCAAATATTTTGTGGACTGATGAGACAAAAGTTGAACTTTTTGGAAAGTGTGCGCCCTGTTACATCTGGCTTAAAACTAACACAGCAATTCATAAAAAGAATATCATACCAACAGTCAAACATGTAGTGGTAGTGTAATGGTCTTGGGCTGCTTTTCAGCTTCAGGACCTGGATGACTTGTCATAATTGATGGAACCATGAATTCTGCACTCTACCAGAAAATCCTGAAGATGAATGTCTGGCCACCAGTTCATGACCTCAAGCACAATCACAATTGGGCAGCAGGGCAATGATCTAAAACACACCATCAAGCCCACCTCTGAATGGCTAAAAAAAAAACTAAATTAAGGTTTTGGAGTAGCCTAGTCATAGTCCAAACTTAAATCTAATGGAGATGCTGTGGCATGACCTTAAGCAGGCCATTCATGCTTGAAAACCCTCCAATGTGGCTGAATTAAAACAATATTGTTGTATATGTTTATTTTAGGCAGATATTCAAATTATTGAATATAATTAATTCCTGATATCTACAACTGTAAACCCGGTCCTGAGGTAGTGGAACAAGTCTTGAAAAGCGACAACACAAGGCAACCAATACTGACTAACTCATAATGGTTCAATATTGGCTATCATTTGTCGTGAATACCAGAGTTTATGTTTTTACAATGTAACCATGCCTGATGTTTTTTACTCTACTGTTTATAAAACGTTATATTTTTCTAATGATATGTTTAGAATCTTTAATGCCACGCTTGAAGTTAATACTAGGGGAAGGTAGCATTTGAAGCATCAATTACCATAATATTCCATTTTTTAAATGGCTAGTTCTCAGATTTTCCAACATGCCTTTCTAATGCCCCTCCACCCCGTAGCTGTTGGCTAGTGGGCATCTGCCTACCACTTTAAGCTTTCAAATAGCCAGTAAACATTTTAAATCTGTGATCTGTAATGCTATACTACTTATGATTTTGTTGTTCTAACTTCCAGAATGTATTGGTTATTTACCTTCCACTTCAGGCGGCCAAGTATCTGCTTAGTTTTCTTCTTCAGGTCCATCTTAGAAGAATGATGAAAGGATTTCACCAGGTACTAACTGGTCATTGAAGTATCAGTCTACCCCTTCTCTTGGCAACTGCCTGTGGCTACAATCTTCTAAATGGCACAAATGAGATTTAAAATGTGGTCTGCAGTCTTCTGATTCCTGCTTAAGCTTTCAGCAGATACAGTGAGGTTTGTGATCTAATGCATGTAGTATATATATAATAGGCGGAGATGTTATATGGGAGTAACCATATGTAATTCTCATATTAATATTACATTTCTTCACATTACTATAAGCATACTCATCACTAGGAAACTGCTGATACACATGCGACCCAGTACAGTAGGGAATTGTTTTTAAACAGTTGCAAGCGAAAGTTAGTGAGTTGATGGCTCCCAGAGATAAGGACCCCTTGAATGGCTACACAGCCACAGAGACATAATAGAGATAGGCAAATGGTTCTGCCTAAGGGAGTGGTCTGTCATCATTAATATTGACATGCAACTCACCTCTCACACCATTGTGCATTCAGATTGTTAGTATTTGAAATGACTATGCAAATAATGTACATAACATTCTATTATTATTGGTATAATAATAAACATTACTTATTAATTCTAGAAATAGCCAGATGCAAATTACAGTCTATTGTTTTTTTTTAACAATTTACTCATCAGGATAAGTCTACCCATTTGCACATACTGGCACTCACAAAGAATTTTAGTTTGAAGTATTATTAAACCCACAACAGTAAAATCAGTCGGTATATGCAGTAAAGCATGCTTGTTATGCTCACCTAAGGGCTTAATCCTCTGCATAGTATAAAAAGGCTGTTTGATCCTGTCTTCTCTAATCCTCCCCTTGTATTGTCCCTAATCCATTTGTTGATAGTACAGAGTTCTTGGAGTCACTCTGCACGTGCTCAGTTTAGTATGTATTGCTAGAGAATTTTATTCTTTTCTTTGGAAGGGAGCATGTGATCAGCACAGGGCCGATCAGTGCTGTCCAGAGGGTAAGGGGTTGTGCAGCCTCATAGGACAGTGAGAGCAGAATGAAAACTCCTCCTACAAAAGTAACCAGTGCTCAGCTAGACTGTGATAGAAGTCACAAGACTATATACTACTGATGAGAAAAGGTATTTAGCAGTTCATATTTACTAAAATAATTGCATTTCCATGTTCTGTGTACTGTGGGAGACCAGATATAATGAATGCAGGGTCCTGGGATTAGTAACACTGTAAGTGTATGTAAACCTTGCGGCTATATTCACACGGATGTCTAAAATTCAGAGTTTAGCTGCGTTTAGAAGACTTTTCTAAAAGCAGCTGGACTCACACAATACAAAGTAATCATGTTATTCATACATAACGATTAGAAAAGTTTAGTTGCAGACAGTTTAGCTGCATTTAGGAAAAGAAGGAAAGTGCTGTGTCCAAGGTTGACTATCTGCAGCAATCTGCAGCTAAATGTGTATTGTGTTTATGTTGCAGGAATATTGGTGCTCTGAGTGCAAGGAATGACAAAGGTGCAGCCTGTAGTATCTGTATCAAGAGGAGAATAGAAAACACATGAGGCTCACTTGCTCATTTCGAGTTTAATGTGAACTTGTTGGTTGTTAGTCTCCTGAAGTCACACTACAAATCATTAGAGCTCCCTCTAGCTGCAGCCTAGTAATAGCATTACTGGGAGGTTTATTCATTTACTTGCTACATTTTGCTGCAGAATGTTTAGCAGCAGAAAAAGTCACACTTCCCTTTTTCTTCCTGAAATGGTGGTAGTCCTTCTCATTCATCCTCATGTTGGTATTCATTCTTTGTAGATGTGATCTACCAATAGTGGACTCTAACATTCTGGTAAAATTTATCAGAATAGAAGGATTTGAATAACTTTGAAGTTGGGCAAATTGCCAAAGCTGGACAACTGGGTCAGGATATCTCCAAAATTGCAGCTCTTGTGGGATGTTTCCGGTCTGCAGTGGTCAGGACATATCAGAAGTGGTCCAAACCAAGGTCTACTTTCTTTCCCCACTGGGCTAAAGGAAACTTCATTCCCACATTCTATGAAGTTGTGCTGGAAGATTTCAAAAAGACCTGTGGACATTATAATCATAATGGTCCATTCACCAATTATTTAAATCCTAGGTCCAGTTCCCATATAGCTGGAGGAGAGAATTTTGGCACTACCATGACCCTTATTCAAAATAAGGATAACATAATCATCAGACAAGCTGATAAAGGGGGCGGACTGGTAATTCAAGATAGAGAAGCATATCTTGTTAAGACCCAAAGGCTTCTGGGAGGTTCTAATACATATGAAGAACTCCCTAGATATCCCCTGCCTGAATATAGGGAGTCGTTAAGGGAGTTGTTAGATGAAGCCTTCAAGAACAAGGTTCTATCTAAAAATGAACACTTGCTCTTACTCAAACAACACCCTCTGACTCCTTACTTCTACCATATACCCAAGATACATAAGGAGATGGAAAATCCACCTGGTAGACCTATCATAGCTGGAATTGACAGCATCACCAGCAATTTAGGCAGTTATATTGATCACTTTCTCCAAGATCTAGTCACCAGTTTACCCTCATATGTGAAAGACTCTGGACATATGTTGAATATTCTATCCTCATCCACATGGTCTGCTGAATTTAAATGGCTTTCTTTGGATGTAACATCTCTCTACACATCCATTGAACATCAATATGGATTACTAGCCATCCAACACTTCCTCGAAAAAAGTAATATCTCTTCAATACAAGCCCATTTCTTACTAAAAGCTATTCGGTACACCTTGACACACAATTATTTTTCCTTTCAGGATACTTTTTATAGACAAACCAGAGGTACTGCCATGAGAGCCAGATATGCACCTAGCTATGCCAACCTATTTATGGGATATTGGAAAGAGGTAGCATTTTGGAACAACAACCCTTTTCACAATAATCTGGTGAAATATGCTAGATATATTGGTGATATCCTTATTATCTGGCATGGATCAAATAGAAATGGAAACAAATAGATACAATGTTTCAACCGCTGTATGGAGTGAATGTCAGAGAACTGTCAGAAATAGCGGAGCTCTGCAGATACACTTAGCGGAGCTCTGCAGATATACTTTTTGCCGGCTTGGAATTCTTATTTTCATCCTACCTCTTCTTCTTCTTCTTCTTCATCCTCATCCTCAGAAGAAGAAGAAGAATGAAAAGAAGAAGAAGAAGAATGAAAAGAAGAATGAAAAGAAGAAGAAGAATTAAAAGAAGAAGAAGAAGAATGAAAAGAAGAATGAGAAGAATGAAAAGATTCTTCTTCTTCTTTTCATTCTTCTTTTCATTCTTCTTCTTCTTTTCATTCTTCTTCTTCTTTTCATTCTTCTTTTCATTCTTCTCATTCTTCTTTTCATTCTTCTCATTCTTCTTTTCATTCTTCTTCTCATTCTTCTTTTCATTCTTCTTCTTCTTCTTTTCATTCTTCTTTTCATTCTTCTCATTCTTCTTTTCATTCTTCTTTTCATTCTTCTTCTCATTCTTCTTTTCATTCTTCTTCTTTTCATTCTTCTTTTCATTCTTCTTCTTTTCATTCTTCTTTTCATTCTTCTTCTCATTCTTCTTTTCATTCTTCTTCTCATTCTTCTTTTCATTCTTCTTCTTCTTTTCATTCTTCTCATTCTTCTTTTCATTCTTCTTTTCATTCTTCTTCTCATTCTTCTTTTCATGAAGAAGAAAAGAAGAATGAGAAGAATGAAAAGAAGAATGAAAAGAAGAAGAAGAAGAATGAAAAGAAGAATGAGAAGAAGAATGAAAAGAAGAATGAAAAGAAGAATGAGAAGAATGAAAAGAAGAAGGAAAAGAAGAATGAAAAGAAGAAGAATGAAAAGAAGAAGAAGAAGAATGAAAAGAAGAATGAAAAGAAGAAGAAGACTGAAAAGAAGAAGAAGAAGAATGAAAAGAAAAAGAAGAAGAATGAAAAGAAGAATGAAAAGAAGAAGAAGAATGAAAAGAAGAAGAAGAAGAAGAATGAAAAGAAGAAGAATGAAAAGAATGAAAAGAAGAAGAAGAAGAATTAAAAGAAGAATGAAAAGAAGAAGAAGAATGAAAAGAAGAAGAAGAAGAATGAAAAGAAGAATGAAAAGAAGAATGAGAAGAATGAAAAGATTCTCCTTCTTCTTCTTCTTTTCATTCTTCTTTTCATTCTTATTCTTCTTTTCATTCTTCTTCTTCTTCTTTTCATTCTTCTTTTCATTCTTCTCATTCTTCTTTTCATTCTTCTCATTCTTCTTCTCATTCTTCTTTTCATTCTTCTTCTTCTTCTTTTCATTCTTCTTCTTCTTCTTTTCATTCTTCTTTTCATTCTTCTTCTTCTTTTCATTCTTCTTCTTTTCATTCTTCTCATTCTTCTTTTCATTCTTCTTTTCATTCTTCTTCTCATTCTTCTTTTCATTCTTCTTCTTTTCATTCTTCTTTTCATTCCTCTCATTCTTCTTTTCTTCTTCATGAAAAGAAGAATGAGAAGAAGAATGAAAAGAAGAATGAAAAGAAGAATGAGAAGAATGAAAAGAAGAAGAAGAAGAATGAAAAGAAGAATGAAAAGAAGAAGAAGAATGAAAAGAAGAAGAAGAAGAATGAAAAGAAGAATGAAAAGAAGAATGAGAAGAATGAAAAGATTCTTCTTCTTCTTCTTCTTTTCATTCTTCTTTTCATTCTTCTTCTTCTTTTCATTCTTCTTCTTCTTCTTTTCATTCTTCTTTTCATTCTTCTCATTCTTCTTTTCATTCTTCTCATTCTTCTTCTCATTCTTCTTTTCATTCTTCTTCTCATTCTTCTTTTCATTCTTCTTCTTCTTTTCATTCTTCTTTTCATTCTTCTTCTCATTCTTCTTTTCATTCTTCTTCTTCTTTTCATTCTTCTTTTCATTCTTCTTCTTCTTTTCATTCTTCTTCTTCTTCTTTTCATTCTTCTTTTCATTCTTCTCATTCTTCTTTTCATTCTTCTCATTCTCCTTCTCATTCATCTTTTCATTCTTCTTCTCATTCTTCTTTTCATTCTTCTTCTTCTTTTCATTCTTCTCGTTCTTCTTTTCATTCTTCTTTTCATTCTTCTTCTCATTCTTCTTTTCATGAAGAAGAAAAGAAGAATGAGAAGAATGAAAAGAAGAATGAAAAGAAGAAGAAGAATGAAAAGAAGAATGAGAAGAAGAATGAAAAGAAGAATGAGAAGAATGAAAAGAAGAATGAAAAGAAGAAGTATTCCAGTACAGCAAAAAGTGTATCTGCAGAGAGCTCCGCTATTTCTGACAGTTCTCTGACAGTTCCTTCACATTTACAGCAGTTGAAACATTGTATCTGTTTCCGAATAAAAACATCTGTATCCTAAATGGAAACAAATAGATACAATGTTTCAACCGCTGTAAATGTGAAGGAACTGTCAGAGAACTGTCAGAAATAGCGGAGCTCTCTGCAGGGACACTTTTGCCGGCTGATCGGGAAAAATCCGATTCGCGCACCCGAAGTATGCTAATATTCGGATTCGCCGCGAATCGAATTTTTCCTGAAATTCGAAACGAATTCCACTTCGCCTGGTTCGATTCGCTCATCTCTAATTATAATCTTATATGCCTGCTTTTACACTGGTATTTACTCCTTTATATATGTATATATATATATATATATATATATGTATATTATTTTTTATTCAGCCTACATATTTTTATACAAATCCTCCTTTCTCTGCGTTTATGAGTGTATGTGATTATGCATGTCCGTGTGTATATGTACATATGAATGTGTATATATACATATTAATGCACATATTTATAAGATTAGCATAATTCTTCATTCATTATGTATCATCTATTATGTATCATGTAGCATTATTGATATATTCATACATTCAATATATGCAATCTCTTTTTCTTTATATATTGATTATTATTATTCATTATATTATATATTATTTACATATATTATCATGTTTTAATCATTTTTTAGAATCAAGATCACTCAGAGTTTATTGCATTTTCTCTTATTTAGGCTCAAGATCACACATATATATATATATGTGTGTATATATATTTTTGTATATATTTTTATATTTTAATGAAATGTTTTGGTCTCAACACCATTTACAAAGTCAGAAGTGTAAGTGTTTATGCATTCATCATATGCTAATATGCAAATTTTGTTTCTTCTTTTTTTTGTGTGCATTTTTTATTCTATCCAATGTTGGAATTAGATGCTAATGGGTCATGTGATGTTAGTCTTCGCCTTCGGGTGGATTTGATATGGCCCTCTGTCATGATTTGCTAGCCTACATAGGAGAAGTGCAGACTCTTGAAGTGTTGGCTCTGAAGAAGAGGCTGTGTCCTCGAAACACTTTAGCCAGTTAGTCATCCAGGGTTCAATCGTATGGACTCAGATGCTGTTTGGATCAAACATCTTGTTCAGTGTGATATGCCTGTGTTTTTATGTCCATTGTGAGTATGATACTTACTTTGTTCTTTCAATAAATACTTTTAAAGGATAATGCGCTAGGTTGGTGCGCCCTCTTTTTGGTTTTCAATTTGCATATAGCAGAATACATTTTGGCCTAAATTTATGACTAACTTTGAGTTTACTGTTCATTTTTTATATGCAAAAGTAAAAAAATATTGTTTTTTTAAATTTTTTATCTTTTTTTGTTTATAGCGCAAAAAAAAGCATACAGGTGATCAAATACCACCAAAAGAAAGCTCTATTTGTATGAAAAAGGACATACATTTCATTTGGGTACAGCATTGCATGACCACGCAATTATCAGTTGAAATAGTGCAGCACTGAATACCAAAAAAAGACCTGATCAGGAATGGGGGTAAATCCTCAGGAGGGCAAGTGGATGAGCAAGGCCATGGATAAGGGTCTACCACCAGCCCTCCTGTACAGGGCCCAGGCCAGCAGGAGGGCCCAGACAACTGAGGGAATCAGGGAGGGTGATTGGCACGGTGGGGTGGCAATTACTGGAACCGATCCCCTGTATGGCTCTCACTGCAGCAGCTGAAAGCTAGCTTCTTCTCTTCTCCCTCATGCTGGCTTTCAGCTTCTGCAGAGAGGGCCATACAGGGGATCAGTTCGAGTAATTGCCCCTCTGCCTCACCCATCACCCTCCCTGTGCAACATTATTATTATTATACAGTATTTATATAGTGCCAAAAGGTTTGCTCAGCGCTGTACATTATAGTGGGGGACAGTACATGAGACAATATAGTAACAAACAATACACGAGGGGTTCGAGGGCCCTGCTCTTTCGTGCTTACAATCTAGGAGGGAGGGGATAGTGGCACAGGAGGAAGTGGCTGTGGGGGATGGAGTGGTAGGAGGAGTGGAGGAGATTGGCTGTTGAGTGAGGGTGGGGTAGGCTTCCCTGAAGAGCTGGGTTTTCAGGGTGCGCCTAAAGGTGAGGAGGGTAGGTGACAGTCTGATGGATTGGGGTAGTGAGTTCCAGAGGATGGGGGAAGTCCTGGAGAAGTCCTGCAGTCGGGCGTGGTAGGTGGAGACCAGGGAGCTAGAAAGTAGGAGGTCTTGTGAGGAGCGAAGAGTACGGGATGGGTGGTATTTGGGTATCAGGTCGGTGAGGTAGTTTGATGCAGCGTTATGAATGGCTTTGTATGTCAGTTTTAGTATTTTGAACGTAATGCGTTGAGCAATCGGAAGCCAGTGGAGGGAATGACAGAGGGGGGTGGCAGAAGCGGAGCGGTTGATAAGGTGGATGAGTCTGGCCGCTGAGTTCTGGATAGACTGAAGCGGGGATAGTCTATGAAGAGGTAGGCCGGTGAGAAGGGAGTTGCAGTAATTGAGTCGTGAGATAATAAGGGAGTGAATGAGTTGTTTAGTAGTGTCTGGGGTTAGGAATGTATGTATTTTGGAGATGTCGCGGAGGTGGAGCCTGCATGAGTTTGCCAACGATTGGACATGGGGTTGGAAGGACAGGTTTGAGTCTAGAGTGACACCTAGGACTTTGGCTTGCGGGGTGGGACTGATGGTGGCGGTGTTGGTCGTGATGGAGAGGATGGGGGGGGGGTGCGGGCTGGGGGGAAAATTAGGAGCTCGGTTTTGGAAAGGTTCAGTTTCTCCCCTGCTGCCCAGGCTCCCCCTGAGTGTGCCACCCCCACAGTGCTGCCGGCTCCCCTCTTCTCCTTCCCTCCGGCAGCTGCAAACACACAATGGGAACCTTCATGATGGAGAAGGGTCCAGAAAATATGTTACATTTACCAGCTCCTTTCTTTCTTGAATGAACACAATGAGTGATCGGTACTGATCACTCACTGTGTTCATTCATAACTGAAGCATGGTAAACGGTGTTGTTTTGGGGGGAAGGGGGGCCCTGTCTGGTTGACTGTGTGGGGCCCCATGGTTTCTAACAGCAGCCTTGCTAATGAGGCTGCATTGATAAGCACTGATGACGCTGCACTGTTAAGGAGGCACTGATAGGCAGCACTGATGGACACTTATAGGCAGCACTGATGGGCACTAATATGCTGCTGGATGGATACTGATAGGCTGCACTGATAGGCATTGAGGGGGCTGCACTGATAATAAGCATAAACAAACTACTGACAGCCTTGCAGGTATAGGCTGTGTGAGGAAAAGACTGTTGAAAACCCGCAAGGCTGTTTACATTAGCTGTAATTGGTCCTTTGTCATGATCTGTGATCAGCTGTGTCCAAAGACACAGCAGTCACAGGATGCACCGGTTGCGCACCCCAGGGGGCGTGCAGGTTGTTTGCACTGCGAGGATGTCTATAGATGACCTGCCAGAACAAGGGAGCCACGCTATAACCATCTTACAGCTATAGTATGGTATTAAAGTGGTTAAAAATACAGAATAAATGCAGCATAAACCCATGGTATTGACACACGTGTGAACGATCCCATAGAGAAGTGGCCCTCTTGGCTGTTTCTAGTGTAGCACCCCCTGGTGCACATAGTTTGTAGTGAAGTTAGAGACTTCTTAGAAGCCTGGGTGTGTCAGTGAGTTTACTTTAGGTCACGCTGGAGGGCTCTACGGGTTAGGTCTCTGGAGCCCTAAGGGGGTAGTGCTACAAATATAATAGGAAGGATTAGAGAAATAACACAATCATTACCGCCAAGAGTCATTATGGCACTATACTTGCTAGAAATATACAATTATGTAATTTACTGACAGAATAATTAAAAGCTCAAATGATAATGCACAATTATATAATCAGCCTCTGAGTTTTTAGAAATGTTGTGTATATAGAATTGGCATTCACATTGCACAAAGATTATATTTTTCCCCTTTTTAAAAAAAAAGGACGCCCTAATAACGAAATCCAAGAAACATTAGCATTGTTTCTAACAGCAGAGCTATTTAGGCCACTAAATATAACCCAAAAATGCATGCTAGCCCATCTTCTAAACCAGAGATCAACAATAGCTTATCGTTAGCTCTGCTTTGAAAGGAAACTTATAAAAAGTGACCAGCCTAAATTATTCTTTCAATGTATGTTTTTTTAAATCTTCCTCCTAAATCATCTCCCTGTTTAGACCAAAAGGTAGCTGCCATTTCTGAAACTTGAGTTGGACTAGCCACTGTATGTGGTGGTCTGGACACTCTACACTGTAGAGCACTGTATGCTAAAATGGCCTATCCAGCATTATCACCCAGATGTGTTAATATTACTTGCTACATAAAACCAAAGAGAAGGCCTTCCACTGCTTCCCAAAGCTTTTTTATTTAGTGGGTGTCAGTATTTAGCTTTCTGGTCCAAATGAAAACATCTTGTACATAATGGTCTTCAATTTCATGTAGTTAATCACATGCTAACACGTGCTACATAATGAAGAGGAAGGTGGGGCATGTTCTGAGCATTTCTGCCTGAGGTTCTTCTACGTTGAGATTCCAGGGTCCAAACCACATTACAGCAGACTCCCCCTATTTCACCTTGCATTTCTTGGACAGTCGGGTCCAGTTTTACAATACCAAAGATGATAAGAAGAGAAGATACTGCCAGACCTCTCCAGAAACACACTGCACAGATGGGTTTTACTACAACCATTGCAGGAAAAGATCCATGCAGAGTGTGCTATGTATAGATGGGGCTATCCTTTTAACCTGCTTGTTTGAAAGAATGCCACTTTTCCCACTGCCCCCTTTATGTCGAACCATCCAACTCATTTTTAGTTGCTGGCAACAGGTCTGTTGGCCATGCAGAATTGGTTGAGCCAACTACCAGATCATGATCCTCCCAAGAAGAGACAAAAGGCCTTATTCTTAAATTTGAGGGAGATAGTTTCTTTACACACTAGTTTCCTTCCCTCACTTGCATTTGGGTACCTCTTTTTTTACAGCAGCTTTTATGTATCATACCATACCATAATAGTGCTTTTTCTTCATAGCTGGACAACAATCACCACAATGCACCCATGTTTACCATCAGCTGGGACATAAAGGTGTCACTCCCAAACAGCTGGAGAGACTATGTATCTCACAGAAGCTTGAGTTGGTGACATGAACCTTGAGTGTTTACATATTACCACAACCACATTGGAACCCCACATCTTAATAAAGTATTTGTTACTTGGAAGAAGCACAAAGTCCCACCATCACCCCCCAGATAGATCATCTCAGACAGTACCAGAGGAAAACCTCTCTTATGTCTTCCCCCAAAATTCTTCAACAGAACTTCTCTGCCGCCTGCTAACTGATCATTTTAATTAGCTAGTAGGCCTGGTGTGTTGGCTTCAACCTTAGTTTTTCAAAGGCTATACATAAAAACTGAACCAAGGCTTGCAGCTTGGCTGTCTTTACAGAACACATTGTTTGAGTCTTGTCTATCCAGGACTGGCATTGGAGGCTGACCTTAGATGTCATCCCTTCATAGTAATATGGTCTCCCAATCATGAGCATGGGCTCCCCCAGAGAAAGGTCATGCTGGAACCCATCCACGCAATCTAAGACTGATCAAGTTACTTTTTTACTTAGTACACACAGATGGAAACATGCAGTTATACATTGGGTGCCTTTTGGGTGCTTCTCAGGATTTAACATACTCTACATATCAGCCATATCAACACAATGTTCTTATTAACCTCCCAAAATAACAATATCATGGCAGTGCTCACTCTCCAGTGAGTGAGGCAGCAGCAAGTTAAGGTGGATTACTTCCAGAAACACACACTCTAAATAGCACTTTTTTCCCAGTTTGTGTTCATACATATACCACATAATAAGCAATATTGAGCGATTTCCCCTGAGAGCTCATATAATGAAAATTCCAAAAGAAGGCAAAGATCCTAAACTATTCCCTGGTTACTGCTGTTACAAAGTGACAATTTGCTCACCATGGTTAGATGCAGATGCAGGCCCCTTTAACTCCTTTTCTCACAATTCCCCTTTTTCCTGGACATGCCCCTCTCTGCTTCCCTCTCTTTTCAGCTTAGAGAAACAAAAGGGGTGATGTAGAGGTAGCTGGGAAAGTGATCTGCGGCCAGGTGGGAGGCCCTCCACTGTCAGGACCAGCATGCTGGCAACTGGGCAGAACCTCACAGCAGGTGAAGATCTAGCTGCAGTTGGGAGCCATTCTCTGCTAACAGGGTACTGCAGATCAAATGGGGTGGCACTTTGTCCTCGGTTCTTGGATCTCTCCAGTTGTTCAACTATGTTACCAGAGCTAACCTGGACTTCACTGTGAGGGATGCTGTTTTTGGCATCAATCGTAAGTAGCTGTATTCTGTGTTGTTTTACTCTAGTAATGATTCTTATCTTCAACCCTGTTGTCATTGAAGCAGGGGCGGACTGACCATTTGGAAACTCGGGCACTGCCCGAGGGCCCGGGGTCAGTAGTGGGCCCCATGAGTTGCCCCTGGTACCTTTTTCATAGGCTTTTTTGAGTTTGGGCAAGGACACAGGGGCCTCGTGATCCCCTATTGCCCGGGGGCCCCATGAGTTGTCAGTCCGCCCCTGCATTGAAGCTTATGAAGAATATACCATGGAGCCACATGTTACATTAATTGAGCCACAGGGACAAAATCTGTTTTGTAGTATTCTGCAGTATATGTATGCTGTTTGCTATTCTGACCCTGTTTTGCAGTATTATTTTTAACTTTGCACCTGTTTAGTAAAATGCAAATTACAGTTACTTTCTGTCTGACCATGAGGCCGACTGTCCATCCTGTTATAATGTCCCAAGTGACTACTGAATATAGATCCCAAAATCTTTACAAAAACCTTAGCAAATAGATTACTCTCCAGTGTTCAGAAACAAATCCACCCAAACTAAGCGGGCTTTGTATTGTCTACGAAAATTAGGGATAATACCCTCAGAGCCATCAGCATGATTTATCACATCATGGCAACTAACACTTCCCGACATTACTTTAAAAAAATTCTGAAAAGGCCTTTAACAGAATCAATTGGAACTTTACACAGGAAACAAAAGGCTGGGTTGGATTTGAGAGTAATATGTGCAAATGACTGGCATCAATGTATTCTGGACCCTTGGCAGGAGTCAGAACCAACAGGTCCCTCCTGGATTACTTTGACATTTATAAAGTCATGCAGCAAGGGTGACTGATTTATCCATACATTTTCATTGTAACTTTGGAGTCCCTTCTAAGTACTATCCACCAGGGGCGGACTGACAACTCATGGGGCCCCTGGGCAATAGAGGATCATGGGCCCCTGTGTCCTTGCCCAAACTCAAAAAAGCCTATGAAAAAGGTACCAGGGGCATCTCATGGGGCCCCCTACTGACCCCGGGCCCTCGGGCAGTGCCCGAGTTTCCAAATGGTCAGTCCACCCCTGCTATCCACACTTCCCTAGATATCCACAGCCTCCAAATAGAATTGGGTCAGCATAAGGTAGCAGCATATACTAACTACTTCATCTTTTCATCTCCTGGCCAGAGATGATGCTACCAGTTCTGATAAGAGAAATAAAAAAAACGTGGAGACTTATCTGACTACAAAATCAATTATAGCAAATCTGAAGCACTTGGGAGACAGATCATGGCACACACAATCCTTCCAAATGTTTTACCAGAATAAGGAAAGACCTCACCAGATGAAACCAAAATGCCTTAACATGGTTTGGTTGGAACAACGTAGTCAAGATGAAGATCCTCCCACAGCTGTAGCTGTACATCAAATATTATCTGGACGCTTTCTCCCTGCCAATTTTCTACACACGCTCCCTCAAAACCCATCTTTTCAGGGAAGCCTACCCCACCCTCACCTAACGGCCTTTCTCCCTCATTCCTCCCACCACTTCATCCCCCTCAGCCACTTCATTCCCCTCAGCCACTTCCTATTGTTCCACTACCCCCTCCCTCCTAGATTGTAAGCTTGAAAGAGTAGGGCCCTCTTACGCCTCGTACGCTGTCTATCTTTGTTGTACTGTGCCATGTATTGTCCCCCCTATTGTACAGTGCTGAGCAAACCCGTTGGCGCTATATAAACTCGATGTAATAATAATAATAATACACACAGCCTGCTTTTTCTACCTACAATTTATATGGGCAGGGAGATAGAACTTATAATTATAAGTGATGCAGTATCTATAAGTGAATCTTTTCTCTTAGTCCTCCTGAAAAGTCCACCAATTACCTATTGACCCTGCTAATGAAGTCCACCAAATGCTGCGTTCTGGTAGGAGGTGGCAATAATGCCACACTGCTCCTGCATTTCCACTGTCACGTAGGCTGTGCTTGCTTGCACTACAGTGAGTTAAAAATTGTGCAGGGGGCATGGATGTCAGCATTATTGCCCGTAGCTTGTCATTCAGCACCTGGCAACACCTAAACTGCTGCTTTCTGGATTGACAGAACTGACAGTACTAATGAAACCCACTAAGAGCGGCACTGTCTGGGAAAGGGAGCATGTGAGATACAAATGAAAGCTAATTTGAGTCAGGGTAGGTAAAGGAATGTTTTTGCTTACTTTAGGAGGCTTATGTATTACACAGTTACATAGTTAGTCTGGCTGAAAAAAGACAAAAGTCCATCCAGTTCAACCATTTAAAAAAAAAGAAAGTTATAATCCTATACCCACAGTTGATCCAGAGGAAAGCAAAAAAACCCAGCAAAGCATGATCCAATTTGCTCCTGCAGGGGAAAGAAATTCCTTCCTGATCCCCCGAAACGCAATCGGATATTCCATGGATCAACTTTACCTATAAATGTTATATCCAGTGATATTCTGTGTATCCAAGAAAGAATCCAGGCCTTTTTTAAAGTAATCCACTGAGCTGGCCAGAACCAACTCTTGAGGGAGTCTATTCCACATTTTCACAGCTCTTACTGTGAAGAAACCTTTCCATGTTTGGACATTAAATTTCTTTTCCTCCAAACGTAAAGAGTGCCCCAGTAACTGACTTTGGTGCATCATCACGTGACAGTCCATTTAACCAGAGTACTGGGAAGGTGTAGTCAACCTATCTCTAAACACGATACGGAACACGATGCAGTTCAATTTCCCCTATGAGGTCTCCCCTGGATTACATCTAATCTCAATTAGTACTGGGTCAGGTTACAAAGAAAATATTGTTGGAAATTTGAGAAATGTAGTATAAAACCAGGCAGGCTGCGTTCCAGGGGTAGAGGGATGAACTGGGTGACAGCTGTATTAGTGGCCCAGTTGTCTTTTATGGCTTATTTCTTTAGGTTTTCTCATGGCCACCTTTTTAAAAAGCCTGTTTACATAGCTCAACAGCTCAAACGTTACAAACACACACATACCACACACGCATGCAGACCAATTAGAAGTTACTCATCCCTTATCAGGTGGACTTTTCAGAGGTTTCAGTGCCTCATTATAGCTTTTGCTACTCTGCTGTGTCTTTAGATCAGTGTTTCTCAACCAGGCTGTTGTGGCACCCTGAGGTGGCACCTGGGTTCCCCCAGGGTAGTGGCATGGGACCCAGTTTGCCCTGGATCAGTGTCATGAGTTACCATGGTGCAGGTGGGCCATCCGCCGGCACCACAACAACCAACCACGCTCTAGGGCCTGGATGCACAGCATTATTTATTGTTATGGAGATGGCGGCTGGCTTGACTGCATCAAGGCAACACATGACTCACATCCAGGGCAGACAGCATGCAGGGCTGTCTCCCAGCATTCAGGAGAAGACAGAAGACCGCTTTCCCGCCTCCCATCCTTTGCCACACTGCTAAAGCCAAAAGGTAGGGTACTAATATGGGCTGAGTGATTGGGGGGCTCTGTAATTGGAAGGTCCTGTACGACTGGGAGCAGGGGCATATTTACCACAAGGTATTTGCAGCATTTTTTAGGTGGGCAGTATTGGCCCCCGGAAGGAGGGATATGGGGACCAGGTGGGATCCGAGAGAGGCTGTGGGCTGCTTGATGGTGTATGCGGAGCCCAACTGTCACTCCTGGGGATGGCCAGAGCTATGAAGGTGAGTGTCTTTCTTTCTGTTGCTGGTGTGGTTGTTAGTGGAAGGCTCTCCTAGGTGGGAGGGGATGGGGCAGGGGTGTTGTAGGTTACTGCCAGGCTCTCTCCGCAGGGAAGGGGGGGTCTGGTGTTGGTTGATGGCAGGCTCTCTCTGCTGCGGAATCACATCACATCACCGGGGTCAGTAGGGGGCCCCATGAGATGCCCCTGGTACCTTTTTCATAGGCTTTTTTGAGTTTGGGCAACTCTGATGTGATAAAGGGACTGTAATGGTAATGGGGGTCTTGGATGTTATGGGGAGGCTCTGTGATCAGGGAACTCTGATGTGATAAAGGGACTCTAATGGTAATGAGGGTCTTGGATGTTATGGGGAGGCTCTGTGATCAGGGAACTCTGATGTGATAAAGGGACTTTAATGGTAATGGGGGTCTTGGATGTTATGGGGAGGCTCTGTGATCAGGGAACTCTGATGTGATGCTGGGAACGGGAGGCTCTGATGTATACAGGTGACTCTGATGTTATGAAGGGGCCTCTGATGTAAAGGGGTGATTCTGATGTGAAGGGGGGGACTCTGATGTGATGGGGGGGGGGCATTGATGTGATGGGGGGACCTTTGAAGTGAAGGGGGGCATCTGATATAAAGTGAATTTCACCCAGGAGGGTGTGTGCATTGTCCCTAAAGGAAAAAGACAAAATTACACCAGATTGGTTCAACTTAATTACACATCACCAGCAATAGAATCATCCAGGACAGCATTCCACTTACCTCTATGGAATCACTACCTCTCTGGCCTGAAACTCAGCATTTCTCAACCTTTTTACTGTTGCGACACTGAAAAAGTATGCAAAATCTCTCAAGGAGTAAGACTTACTAGGAAGCAACAAATCTGAAAACATACAGCACTCTGTAGCAGTGCTCTACCTCTATATAGGCAATTTGTTTGCCTCCCCAAAAAGCACATACATGAGTCCCAAATTTAAATGAAAAAACATTACTACCCTATCTTTCATCATCCAGTTCAAAGGTTATAAAGCAATGCCGACCATTCTGACCTCTAGGCACAGAGTAGGGTGCAGTTTGCTGCCATTATTTTGGAAATTGAAATAAAGCACACAAATCATGGATTTCCACTGTTGTTTACTCAGTGTTACTAACCAGAAAAAAGTGGTTTGTAACATTGTTACAAAATATTCTAAGACACGGTCATTTAGCTTCATAAAATTGCTTATCCACATAAAACGTATTCTGGGCCTAAAAGCAAAATATGTTCTGTAGCAAAACCAGGCCAAAGTGGCCATAAAAGAGCAATAAAATGGGAGCTTTAAAAAAAATCACATAAAATTTTGTAGAGGTATGAAGCAATAACTATAAACGTGATAACTGTTTTCTGCAAAGTCAGTGGTCAATAATGTTACACAATATTGTACGTTCTCTGTGAAGTTGCAGGACGATCTCTCACAAAAGTGTGATCCCAGCCTTAGGAAATCAGCATCAGTGGATGGGTAGGCTGATATGTTGTGCAATGTTCTAATATTTCACATATCTTTAAAAACAGGTATGACTAGATACAGTATAATCCAATGTGGAGTGGTATGATAATAAGAGAAGACCACTTAAGGTTTGGTCATGGTCAGTTGATCAGATTCTTCTGTTTATGATTATCCTAAGGTCACCATCCACTGTACAATCTGACAATACAATCTCTTGTATTATCTCCTCCTCATTTTACAAACCTATGTACTAGAAAGGATATCCCAGGGGATATCTCCTTTGAACTGGGGCGTTAATGTATCCCATAATTAAACCCAGTTTTCATTGAGCTGGCAGATCTCATTTTCAATTGAAAACCAGATTTGACCAACACATCCGTGTACTATGGGGGCTGATTTACTGAAGCTGTCATTTTCAACCAAGCCTGTGTTCACTATCAAAGGTTCAAGGTATGCTCCTATTATTAGTATCAGAAATGAATCCAGACCAAGGTTAAAATGACTCCTTTATAAATCAGCCTCTGTATTTCCCCTTTGGCAGCCAACCAGATAACCCTTAGTTTATATTTGTTATATGTTCTCATTTACATAGCTTTTAAAAAAAAATTAAACTGCTGCTTATATTTTACTTAATCTTTTCTGAAAACTTCAAAATTTACATTTTCCCTTTGCTATGCAAGAGAACTGGGGTGTTAATGTATCCCATAATTAAACCCAGTTTGTATAGTGCTGGCAGATCTCATTTTTAATTAAAAACCAGATTTGAACAATATCTGCCCTAAGTCTAGGTTCACAGCTATACATTTTACACAGCGTTTTGCAGAAACACACAGCAGTCCATTTAACATGATTTCCTATGGGGCAGATTCACATCTCCACGTTTTCACCCGATGCATTTTTTGGAAAGGTTCAGGGACTTTTTAAAATGCAAAACATTGTGTTTTCGGTTCTATAGACTTCAATGAAGACGCTGAAGAAAAGCATGTAGTGCATTTTTGCAGTATTTATGCTGCGTTTTTGACGTGTCTTTCACGTTTTAATCTGCCTAGCAACAAGAAAAAATGCGTAAAAAATGCATGTGCAAAAATGCCAAATTCACCGCAAAAGCACTGCAGAAACAGATCAAACGCAAACTGTAGAGGTGTGAACCTAGCCTTACACAGAGTCAAAGTGGACCTTCACTCTCTCAGTCAATATTGACTATTTGTAATCTTTATGCTGCTAACATTAGTAAATAGATAGGAAAGTATATTATATTTACTTATTTGAAACTTTTTATTTTTACATTTCTTCAGTTGCTTCCTTGTTCCCAGGCCTAAGCAATGTCATACATCCCAGGAGTCTTCAGGAAGGGAGGAGGGGTTTTCTCAGCTAAGTACACCCTCCTGCCTGCATGCCTGAGCTAAGATCAGACGGATTCCAGAAAGAAAACGCAACATGAATCATCTGCCCTTAGTCAAGATGACTACAACCAGAAATGTCGGTAGTGCATTCTCAGCAAAATAAAGCATGGAGACATGGATGGGTGTGTTTGCTCTGAATAGTAAAAAAAGAATGAAATAGCGTTTTGAATTGTGGTGCTCAGATACAGTGAAGTTCTGCTTTAAGATCTAGAAGCTGGCTTTGTGCAATGTATGTCAATGAGAGGAAACTCAGTGTGACCCTCTTTGTCAGTGGGGACAGGCTGAGTCTCCTCTCACTTCAAGTTGTTCAGAGTAACTTTCATCTTGCCCGAGGCCTGCTCTAAACATATAGAAAGGTAAGATATAGAAATCATTTTAGGTATGCTATGTGAATAGGAACACATAGAAAACATATAGTGGGGTTTTCCCAAATGGGACTGCAAAAGTAGCAGTACCCTGTAAGCTGCAAGGCTCCATGCACACGGGATGTTTGACAATGCTGGTAACTTTGGCTGTGTAAAGTCACATTAAAAACTTGAGTTTTTCAGCTTATTTAGCATTTTTTCATTAGAAGTTTAGTGGCGTTTTTCCGCGTTTAGCATCGTTTTACCACATTTTCCGCGTCTGCGTTTTTCAGCGTTTTTTTCCCAAAATTTTTTTTGGGGGTCAAAAAAGTCCAAAAATGCTGGTTTGTGGTGCTTTACTGTGTTTTTCAGTGTTAGAGCATTTTTACAGCTAAAAAACTCCTCTAGAAACACACTAGTTCTGAGTTTTTTGTCCAGCCAAAAAACGTCCCTGCCAAAAAAACGTTGATTACAGTCTATTTGTGCATGGACACATAGGATAACAGGCGGGGGGGGTTTACTGGCTGTAGAAAAAAATGTCAAAAGCCAAAAACAGTCGCTGTAAAAATGTCCAGTGTGCATGAGGACTTAGGATCCACGTTTGTCTATGCACTCATTCTGCTGAATAAATGAACCGCTTGTTGTTACTGAGGTTTTAGAAGCATATGGTACCCTTGCAGAGAAAGTAGAAGTTATATAATCTGTGATGCAGATATTAAAGGATAAATGATATGTCCAAGAATGTAACAATAACCATAGCAGAGCATGTGACTGCTACGATTTATGCAAGGACTGATAGGCAATTAGGCAACTTTTGTCAAATACATTAGGAATAAATGAATGTATGTGTGTATATATATATATATATATATATATATATATGAATGTTATCAAAATAAATTGTATCTCATATCAATAGAGGAGATGCCATTGCAATGTTGCAATGAAGATTGCTTGGCTATAGTTATGGCATAGTGACAATCCTGGATATGTCATAATTAATTTTTTTAATTGCAAAGCCATAATTGCAAGCCAATCTGCACACAAATATACACTCACCAGCTACTTTATTAGGTACACCAGTTCAATTGCTTTGTAACACAAATTGCTAGTCAGCCAATCACATGGCAGCAACTCAATGCATTTAGGTATGTAGATGTGGTGAAAACGACTTGCTGAAGCTCAAACTGAGCATCAGAATGGGGAAGAAAGGGGATTTATGTGACTTTTATGTGGCATGGTTGTTGGTGCCAGACATGCTGGTCTGAGTATTTTGAAAACTGGAGATCTAATGGGATTTTCATGCACAACCATCTCTAGGGTTTACAGAGAATGGTCTGAAAAAGAGAAAATATCCAGTGAGTGGCAGTTGTGTGGATGAAAATGCCTTGTTGATGTCAGAGGTCATCAGAATGGGCAGACTGGTTCGAGATGATAGAAAGGCAACATTAAACCAAAATCTCTGAGGAATGTTTTCAACACCATGTTGAATCTACTCCACGAAGAAGTAAGGCAGTTCTGAAGGCAAAAGGGGGTCCAACCCAGAACTAGCAAGGTGTACCTAATAATGTGGCCTGTGAGTGTAGTTATTTGATATGTCCCAACAGCCCAAGGCAGTAAAACAACAACATACCCTGACAACATGGGGAAAGAGGTGATCCTAGCAGAGGGGTGTTAGTTTGGGTGCCAAACCCTTTGCAGTTAAAGGCAGCAGTGATGGGTATCCAGCTCTAACTGTGCATTCAAAATTAGATGCAAAGTACTAAATGAAACATGCATTTAATTTATGGGTAATTATATATAAAGAGAAAGGTGAAAGAATAAAGCATTGCAGTTGTCCTTTCTCTTACTTACCATATTGAGGTCTTCAGAACTGTCCATGTTTCCTCTTTGTCTCCACTGTAGTATTTGAGAGCTCCAAACTCCTTGCTTGTCTCCTGGACATCCTGATCAGACCAGAATTAGGAGACACATAGTTCACCAGTGCTTTAGGCTCATTTAGTTTACATTTTGAAAACTGCAATTCAAGACTGTTCCATCCTTTTATGTGAGATCTGCTGCAGGCAGAGTGTGACTAGTCTGCTACAAGTTGTCAGAAACAAACCAAACAAGTCTATGATGAGAAAGATGGTTCAGTCTTTATAGAGCCAAGGACTGCAGCCAAATACTTCCAGATCATGCTTACTAACCAAATTTCTTATCCTGAGTCATTCATTTAACCACCCTTGCCTATATTATCTGCAAAACGTGCCACTTGAAAGAGTCAATAAATCTAAAATACAAGCAGGGTAGGTACGAGAGTTTGGTGCAAGTAGATGAAAACTAGAAGACACATGTCATAAAAGAACTTGTATTACCTGCCGGTTGTAGTTGACACTATTGTATTTGCTACGTGCTTTTACATAATTACCTAGTTTGTCTGGCTGAAAAAAAGACAAAAGTCCATCCAGTTCAACCATTAAAAAAAAAAAAAAAATTTATAATCCTACACCCACAGTTGAGCCAGAGGCAGGCAAAAAAAACCAGCAAAGCATGATTCAGTTTGCTCCTGCAAGGAAAAAATTCCTTCCTGATCCCCCAAGAGGCAATTGGATATTCCCTGGATCAACTTTTCCTATAAATGTTAGTATCCAGTTATATTCTGTGTATCTAGGAAAGAATCCAGGACTTTTTATAAAGCAATCCACTGAGCTGGCCAGAACCAACTCTTGAGGGAGTCTATTCCACATTTTCACAGCTCTTACTGTGAAGAAACCTTTCCGTGTTTGGAGATTACATTTCTTTTCCTCCAAACGTAAAGAGTGCCCCCTTGTCCTCTGTGATAACCTCAGGGTGAATAACTCTACACCGAGTTCACTATATGAACCACTGATGTATTTATACATGTTGATCATATCCCCCTTAATCTCCTCTTCTCCAGAGAAAATAAATTCAGTTCCTCTAACCTTTCCTCATAGCTGAGCGCCTCCATGCCTCGTATCAGTTTGGTTGCCCTTCTCTGCACTTTCTCCAGTTCCCCAATGTTCTTTTTGTGAATTGGTGCCCAAAACTGAACTGCATATTCCAGATGAGGTCTTACTAATGATTTGTACCGGGGTAAAATGATATCTCTCTCTCTGGAGTCTATACCTCTTGTAATACCAGAGAGGATTTTGCTCGCTTTAGAAACAGAAGCTTAAGCTTGTGATCTACCAGAACCCCCAGATCCTTCTCCACCATTGATTCCACGAGTTGTACTCCCCCTAGTATGTTGATCATATCCCCCATATCCTTTTTATAAAGGATAAGCACAAACATCGAGGCAAGCCTCTAAGCCCTGGTTCACACCAATGCGATTTATGTGATTTGATTTCAAAATCGCATGACAAGTCGCATCCTATTTGTGGCAATGGAATTGTTCAAATCGTTGCTACTCAAGTCACAGCGACTTTGGAAAAGGTTCCTGCACTCATTTTCTGTGATTTCATTGCGACTTGCATTGACTTCTGTTAAATGATGCCACAAGCCTTACTGATTGACAGCTTTGAAATCACGCTGAAGTAGTGCAATTTCAAAGCTGTACTGCTGTAAACCAGGGCTAAGACTGAAACAGAATATTCGTTTTTTTTGTAATAAAAGATACAGTTCTTTTCATGGCATGTCAGCAAATTATCCTTGTTACTGACAGGTCTAATTTAACAAGAATATAGTGTTGAAATATATAGAACAAGTCCAGGATGCCTAAGGTACAGATTCTTTTTTTTACGTGTATTTTGAATTGCGCAGAAGGGTGTGTAATAAAAATACATTGAAACAAAAAAAAAAGCAATATCCATTTTTCTGCATTTTTGTGCATTTTCTGGTCCATTTAAATAAATGAAAGCACATGAAAACGCATATACGTGTATTGTGCATAGTGTGCATTTCCATGTGTTTGTCCCCACTGCATCAAGGTTTGACGTGTTGTGCGTTCAGAGATGGTATTCTGCATACCTTGGTTCCAACGAGTGGTTGAGTTACTGTTACCTTTCTATCATCTCGAACCATCTCCTCTTACCTCTGACATGAACAAGGCATTTTCACCCACACAACTTCTGCTCACTGGATATTTTTTCTTTTGCTGACATTGTTTGTAAACCCTAGAGATGGTTGTGCGTGAAAATCCCAGTAGATCAGCAGTTTTTTAAATACTCAGACCAGCCCATCTGGCACCAACAACCATGCCACATTCAGAGTCACTTAAATCCTTTCTTCCCCAGTCTGATACTTGGTTTGAACTTCAGCAATTCGTCTGCACCATGTCTAGATGCCTAAATGCATTGCTGCCATGTGATTGGCTGTTCGTGATTAGCAATTTGTGTTACCAAGCAATTGAACAGGTGTACCTAATAAAGAGGCAGATGAGTGTAAATTCTCATTGGCTTAAACCAAGAACGCATTAAAATTATTGCAAAACGTGTTTCAATATGAAAATACGCAATCAAAAAGGCTATGAAATCACATAAAATAGGACATATGTAGCACCCTTCTAGATAGGCTGTTAGGCTAGGTAAATGTAGTTGTTCTCCTCTAATGAGCTGAACAGCTTGTGATTATTTTGGTCAGTTCTGTCAGAAAAGCAGCCTGAATATTTATGTCTTCCCATCCAGTCCCTGGGGGAGTGTGACCAGTAGGTGTGGAGTACATGAATAGACTGAAGCTTGGTGTCATGGTGCTATTAGGAACAAACATGAGCATGAGCTGAAAAGGAGAAAACAGAATACAAATGTGCATGTGCTGAGGAAGAGATCTAGCATAGTTGCCAACACTTTACATGGCTGTGCTCGTTTGCACAGAAATGTACACTGATCCATGTTCACGCACATCTGCTGCCAGAATGGACGCTCAACGCCCTATAGAAGGACAGTGGCTGCACTCAGACCTTGTTGGATGTTCTTCAGCTACCAATACTCCTTGCTCCTGTGTTCCTTGTATTCCTCGAATTACCGGTTACCTACCCAGCTTGCTTCTGGATTTCCCTGCTTCCTGATCCCTGGTTTTGATCCTGACTAGCTCTAAGGACTCTGCTTCTCTTGTTGTACCATGCATGACTCTGGTTTGCTGTTTACCACTTTTTCTGCTTGCTCCACTGGATACCTTTTAATGACATCGGCTCTGTTCTTGACTACACTCCAGCCTACTCCATGGCTTATCTTCCTGTGTATGACTTTGGCTGCCATTTTGTCTATGTTTCTTCAGTCTGGTCCCTCCAGCCTGATCCTGCTTCTTCCTTGGGTGTCACCTTGCCTTTGGTCACTGCCTTGGTCCCAATACATCACCAGGGGTAACTAAGGTCCTGTCATCTGTCTTGACAGACCAGCTGACAGCTATTCAATGACAGCTGACAGCTATTCATGGGTTCTGTTTAGATAGATCAGCTTCCAGCAGATCTATCTAAATGGAACCCATGCTTCTTTAAGCCTAGTACTCCCTTTTCTTGCCTTTAGGGGTGCTTGGCACTTAGACGCAAGGGAAGCCCTCTTGTCAAATCGGAACAGCAGGGTTCTTGTACGGTAGGAGAAGGGCAGTGCAGCTGTGCTTATACGCTGATTCATCGAGGTCCCAGCTGTCTTAGAGCTGGGGGGCCTAATCTACTGATCCTTGCTGGAACTGACTCAGGGATTTCACTAAGGATCTGGTCTGAAGAATTTACAGGAGAAATGTCTGACTGATATTGGAAGGAGGCATCCAAGTATCCAGGGACATTAGTGAGTACAGATCTGTGCGTGAGATCCTAGTGACTGTGTGCTGCTACTATCCCTTGTGCATCAGTGCCAGCTTTTGCTGAAATGTGGACATTTTCTATGGTGCCCTAGTGTAGCTCAGTCCATTAGTTGCCGCTGCAAAGACTGTGCCAAGAAGATTTAAGAAAGTGACGAGCATCCTCGAGTTTCTGCTATGTGCTACTGGAGTATCTCACAGTTTCTCTGCACCCCGTCCATGTTTAATTTATAATAAAGCATCAAAAAAGGATAATCCTAGATAAATCATTGAGCAAGAAGAGTGACTGAGACCATGTGCCTGGCTGCTGATACACCAGTTTGAGAAAAGACCCTCGGTACTACTCAGCGGGTCCTTTTGGGGCTGAGTGCTACACATGGATAGGTCTGAATAGAGCCTAAAGTGAATTGGTGAGACCTGTCAGGGACACAAGTGACCAACACTCTTGGAAGTGTCAGTTTCCCAGCAGACTTCGGGGGATAATTCCTCTCAATAGAGCAACGTACAACTGGGTGGGCAGCAGGAGAGGTAAGTATTTACACTCAGGCAGTAGCTTTATTTACAGCATATTTGGATACTAGAGAAGAGTTCAATTTCAAAAATATAAAAGTTGCAGGGCAATTGCATTTTTTTTTTGCTAAGCTGCTTTCAGAGCTGTCATTTGTTTTGGCAGTGACTTACTGTTCTCATTACCATAATGTTGGTGTGTTCATTCCTGGCATGGGTTACCATATTTTCAGCCTTGTAGTATTTTAAATATCAGATGGGAACATATTAAAGCCACAACCCAGATCTTGTCCTCATTTTTTATTTAAAGGTAATGTGTCACATAAGAGAAGTTACCTGGATGTGTATGGCTTTATAACTTTTTAAGTCATTGACCAGGTATGCAGGAACTGAGCTCCTGATCTACAGTACATACCTGTTCCACATCGGTGACTCAGAGTCATGCCAGATAACCAGACAATTTGCATTATTGGGAGGTCAATGATTACCTACTTATTTATTTCATTACATATTTTCTATCAATGATACTCAATTTTCAACAAATTATATACGTTCTTGAGCAAAGGTAATTTTTTTTTCATATGTAGAAAATAGCTAAACCCGGCAGAATTTTTTTTTTTTGGGGGGGGGGGCATCTGTGTCCCACTGGGCAGATTTTTATTCACTATCTATCCTGGAGACAAACAAGAACAGAAGACATCTTTGCAAAGATGTCCCCTCTATTCCCATTCTTGTGACAACTCATAATTTTGAAATTTCCACTCACTGTTAAAGTAACAGATCAGGACAAACTGAGAGGGTGAATCTCCCCAATAAGCATTCAGACAGCAAGATAAGGCCTGGCAGGGGTTCTAATGAAGAACTAGTTTTGGCTGTAGTCAGGGCTTTTTTTCTCAGAGAATAGGTGCAGGAACTCCAGCTTTCTGAGTCACCCCTGTCTCCACCCCCTACCCACCTCTGAGCACCGTCCCTTGGTTCCACCTCTCAGTATTGCACCTTTTAGAGAATACAGAACCAAGCATAATATTGTTGGGCTAAGTAATTTGGAGTTTGTTAATGATAACAAGAAAAGCAGTCAAATAGATCCCCTGCAGCCAGCAACAATAGACCCCCCCCGGCAACAATAGATTCTCCCCAACAAAAATAGACCCCAGCAACAATAGACACCCCAGCAACAATAGATACCCCAGCAACAATAGACTTGCCTGGCAACAATAGATCCATCCAGCAAAAATAGTTCATCCAGCAATAATAGACCCCCAGCCTCAACAACAGATCTCTAAACCCTCAAGCAGCCAGCAATAATAGACCCCCCTCCCTCAACAGTATTTATTTCCCAGTGCATAATGAAGCCCCCCCCCAGCAACATAAGACCCCATTAGAAACAACAGATCCCCAACCAGCAACAGTAGACTCCCCCACTCAAAAATAGATACCCTCCAGCAACAATAGATCCCCTAGCAGCAAGCATCAATAGACCCTCTAGCACACCCCAGCACCCCTTGCCATTACATACATCCAGTGCTGGAGGTGCTGGAACTGCGTTCCCCCAAGTTCCCACTGAAAAAAAGCCCTGGCTGTAGTTATACATTACTCTTCTAGACAATAAGCAATATTGCTTGTAGTGACTTCAAAGGCAAATAGATTGTAAATTCTTAGATTAAAATAAACTACAGTTTGAGTCAGTGATGCAGTAGCAGGGTTGCAAAGTTAGCAGCTCCTAACTGGTATGTAGCCACCAAAAGCAACATAATAGTTGATCTCATAAGTTTACATACAGTCTTCGATGTGTCAAACAGCACCTAGAAAAGTCTAAAACTTCTGAAACAAAATCATTTGGCGTGATAAGATCAAAGCTGAACTTTATGGTCACAACTAGGGTTGAGCTAAAGTTTAGGCCGAACCGAGTTTGGTTAAAACCCCTGGGAAACTGTCACATAGCTGGCCGCCGGCCCACTCGGCTGTGACTGTGGGGATGCTGGTGACATCATTGACCTAATATGGCCACATGGCCAAATTTGGACAATGTAATGGCATTTTTCTCTGACCTTATGGTTTAACATGAGATCTTGATAGGGTTGAGACCTTAAATTGTGTTGGCTTGTCCAACAAATGTATTACCCCAATTTCCTCTTTCCTCACAAAATGGGTTTTGTATAGCTCAGAAGAAGGGATGAGCTTCAGCTTTGGTCCAAACACAACTATTTGGGTGCTTGTATGAAAGCCTGAACATTTATCCATTCAGTGGGAGCTGAACATCATATACAGTACTGGCATTACTTGCGCTGGGGATGGGGGGGGGGTTATTATGCACATGCTTACCCCCACTTTCCCACTGCATGCTCAAATAAAGGTCTTGTATGGACTTAAGGGGCTTAGTATAAATTATGGGGAAACCCCATGTCATTTTTGTTTTTTGTTCTTGTGTGTTCTGTTAATACCTATAGCAGACTATATGAAATAAGGGTCTGGCATTGATGAATGTAAACCCTGTCGGCTGTCATTTTGTCAGCAATACCACTTTTTTCTTTGTAAATGTCAGTGTTAGTCTGATTGTGTACATCTTGAGTTGTGTACATCTCACACATGCGCCACCTCACAGGCAGGGTCTGGTCATCCCCCAGGACTGTTATTAATTGGGTTTTGTCATTTTAATATTTCAGTTTAAGAATTACTAAAATTACTGCTTTTGGCCAACTTCAATGTTTTATTCTTTTTTGATTTGATACATGCGCAGTCCTCCAAGCCATTTGTTTGACAATTCCTTAACTATTAGTCTAGAAAATGGCCAGAGGGAATTATGAGTGAATGGGGTGGGAGAAAGGCAAGAGACCAGCCCTCGAACTTGGAAAAATAAGGCTGTGGGGGGAGGGTGGTATGTAGGAATGAGAAGAAGAGAGGAAAGAAAAAAAAACGGAAGTGGGAACAATGGAAGATGGAGGAAAAAGAAAGGGTGATAGGGGATAAGGAATATATTATTGTATTAATCAGGGAAGGTTTACTCAATTCAGTAGAGTCACATGGTGTAGAATATATACAGTAAGAACTAGTGAGATCCTCCATATGTTGGATATTGTTAAACCTATGAATCCATTGTTGTATCGTGGGTGGAGAGGGAAGTCTCCAGAGAGCTGAAATGCAGGGACATCAATATTATCACCGAGTCTTTATATGTCTGTTTTAATATGTCTTGATGGGGAGGGAATTGTGATGGAGAAAAAAAAATAAAGGTTCCCTGGGTATCAGGTGATCAGTGAATTTTTGAATAATAGTATAGACCTGGTCCCTGAAGGCCCAGGACTAGAAAACATGTCCGGAGCACAGTTACATCTCCAGCAGTGGTGTTAACCAAAGGGTGAATGGAATAAAGAATGATGAGAGTACTGTGTCAGTGTGCAACAATTTAGTAGCCAGTTACTTAATATCTGTCGCTAATGAAAAATTTTTAGGATAGTGTGAGGGTTTAGTTTTGTCTGTGAAATGAGTGTGTAGATCTTTTTCCCATTTTTGAGAAATAGAAATTAAGTCTCATGTGTGAGAAGTTTTAAGTAAAAGAAAAGTAGTGCTTGACAATCCCGTTGAATAAACACTCCTGGTAAAGGGGTCTAGAAAGGCAAAGTCTGAGTCTCTTAACTTGTCAGTAGTAGTCTGCCATGAGGAGTATTTCATGCAGTGATAGGCCTTATATATAATCTTCTGTTTTATTAGGGAAAAGTTAGCATCATGGGTTGCCCAAGAGAAGGATGGGTTCCCGATGCCTGGAAAACAAATTGCATTTGGTGAAGCCTTGTCTGCATATAGACTAGGTGGGAGCTTCAGTTGGATGTTTTTGAAGAGTTGAGATCTGGAGGTCAGAACATAATGAACGTAAATTAAGTGGAGGGGGGAAAGTGAATTGTTCTACGTTTGTCCAGAGTTTTTTTTTTTTTATGTGCCTATACTAATAACATGGGTGAGGTGAGTTGCAATGTGGTAAAATTTGCTGTCTGGTAATAATCCTAGGTTTTAGGCCTGTGCATTCTGAAATGTTTTTCTTTTGCCGTCTTGCTTGCTCAAACAAGTTTGATCAAAATGGATTGAATGGAGCAGAAGAATGATTGGGGAATATGAATCATCAATGCTCGAAGCAGGTATAGGATATACAGGGTAGGATATTAGATTTTATTATATTGTACCTGCCTGTTTTTGAAAAGCCTCTCGTCACCCATGATGATAGGTCTGTCTTTGAAAGTGAAGTAAATAAAACAGGTTTTTCAAAGATGTAGATGTCTGGATACTTGACAGAAGAGGGTGCCCAGTTGAATAAGAAGCTGGAACAGAGCTTGTCCAATCATAGCTTGTGAAAGAGTGAGATTCATGGCTTCTAATTTCTGGTAATTAATAAGAACGTTAGACAGTTGAGTTGTCCAAAAGTTGTGAATTTCCAAAATTAGGTTCAGGAGAGCAAAGTCTGGGCTACTTTTGAAGAAATGTAAGTTGTCTGTGTAGGCAGAGACTTTATGGTGGATATTTCTCATCTGGTGTTCTTTGATGTTGGAATGTGTTTGTACTGTGCATAGAAAAGATTATAGAGTCATAATAAAAATGAGGGGGATTGCGGGGACAATCCTGGCATGTGCCATTGGTAATTACGAAAGGGTCAGAGACATGGGCTCAAGAAACAGAACATGGTGATCCAGGAGTACATGCTGGAGCCCAAACCAATGCACTCAGGGCCACATTGAATGAAGATCTGATCAATCCTGTTGAATGCTCTCCCTACATCAGTAAAGAGCATGAAAGTCAGGCCTGCCTGTCATGGATCGCAAGATCGCCGCCACCAACATGCGACAATCTCACGATCGTGACGTCCAATATGTCACGATCGCAGCGTCAGACCCCAGACCTTCTCAGCAAACTTGTGACTGAAGGACTGGCCGATCTAAAACCACTATGTGACGTGCGTAACAATGCCACACCCAGCTGCACCCTGCACAACGACTTTCCAGTTAATGGACAACCGATCGATGTGCCATCAGCCTGAACGATTGTTACTGGGTCGGGTTAATTACGCAACTAACCCTTTCACACTGCCATCACCTCCTTTTTGATCAGAGAAAGAGGAAACTCGCAATATCGCTATAACACTATAATAATTTAAATAATTGTCCGCATAAACCGGTCATTGACACAGGCCGGTTATACAGAGAGTTAAACAAACAGTAGCGTCTCTTTAAAGGCAGGGATTCATAAATTTGCAATTAAGAGTTATAGAAACAGTTCAACACTTTCAGAAAGAGAGATTTATTACTAAAAGGGTCAAACAGGTGCAATAAAAATATTTACAGAGAAGATGTAACTAAGATATATATATATACATATACAGGAAACAGCATAGCCCAGCAAAGAGATAACAGAGAGAAGTTAAAGGGTTAAGTTACTTGCCAGTAAGCCTTTGATCTAAGCAGATCCAAGTTTTTTAGAGCAGAATGGTGCTTTGATCTCCCCCTGTTACAATGGAAACATGGGAGATGTCTCTAACTTAACTTACTTAGGCCTGCTAGCCTGTTTTTAAAATGTCCCAGCAGGGGGGTGGCTTTGAGTAACTGACCAATACTCTGTTTAGAGAGGGATCGTCGGGCGAAATCCTAAATTAGAACCAACATCTTTCATAATTCATATTCTGGTCTATAACTTCTCAGCTGCACGAGCGATAGTCTACCCGCAGGTATATTATTACACAGACAAGTCTGAGGATTATTTAGATATGAATTATGAAATTATGTGTTGCACGGTTCACGTGTTCTATGTTTCAGCGTCCCTGATTGCCCGAGATAAATGAGTGACCCATCAAACTGTCCGTCTGCTCATTGGCCATCTGACGAGGTGCCCGGTTTTTGTGTAAGTCTTCCATATTCCAAGATATGAGACATAGGATAAAAATTGATTTGAGGAATGTTCATTTAATTCTGTCACCTACGCTGCTAGGTTTTATGAGGTTACAATCTCTTTCAATTCCTGGGAAAGCTGCCTTATCTCTGTTACGAGGTGAGAAATTACACAGGTTCTTGGGCAGAGAGGCTCTGTCTCTCTTGGGGGGCTTTGTAGCTTTGGGCCCCCTGCTGCTCTAGCCTGCCAGTGACCCACAACCAGATGTCTCTGTGGCTGAACAGAGAGGAAAGGGGGGAGGATGCAGGAAAATATATTTCAGGATGGTTAGTTCCTTCGCAAGATGGAGGTTGAAACCAAAATGGTTGAAACGCGTCCATCTCTGATACACGCTTTTGCTACACTGCCTTCAACAGGGCTAAGTGGATTACATTTAGTGCATGGATGGTGCCATCTCACACCTCCAAAGTAGGCACGAACTGCACTTGGTCCAGATGATAGATGATCTGGAGGTGTGGGATCAGGCAGTGCATTGGATATGTGCAAATAGTTCAAGGCCCACGTTGTGAAGTCATATAGGCCTGTAGCTTGTCCAAAATAGGGGGTCTTTGTTTGTCTGCATTTTTTAAGTTGTGAATTGTTTTTTGTGAATTGTTTTAAATTTTAAATAGGAGCAACTTTTATTTAAAAATAAAACAATAAAGCAAATAAAACATAAGCCCTGAGCATAGAAGAGTATGCCCGAGGTATTACAGGAACCAAATAAATTTGAGGTTTTAAACTCAAAGAATGCTTCGTTCTCCATCTCATGGCACAGATGTACATATAATGCACAGTGCTTTGAATAAGTAGTATAAAAAGATCTACAGTACAGCTGACACAGGAGAAACTGCCAATTGGACAGTAATAACCAAGGAGCTTCAAAGACCTCAATTTTTGAAAGAGGAATAGGAGGTGAAAAATATTGTTGAAAAAATACAAATTCTGTTTATTCAACAAAACTGAATTTTTTATCATTAAAACCAACACCATGTGTGGCTATAATGAATGAGTAAACACACTGAACTCAAACCAACTTAGAACTTGGCAGCAAAATTTTAACATTGTTGTTCAGAAATGACCCGTCCATCCAACCTGGAAGAGGTACAGCATATATGTCAAAAAGAATGGGCAAAACTTGTAGGATCATACATGTAAAGCTGGAACTCATTTAGGCCTCTTTCAGATGGGGCAGACCCATCAGAGGATCCGCTTGCTCAGCAAGCGATCTCTCTGCTGATACCTGCTGAGCAAGTGGATAAAAGATCTGTGTCTGCTCCGTTGCTGTAGAGCAGACACAGACACAGCCCACTGTTTTCTATGAGGCAGTCGGATGGAAACAGACCACCTGTCCATTTTCACCAGACTGTCATTCAATCCGATCCGTCTGTTTTTAGCGTTTGGTTGCAGAATCACCTGATGGATGATCTGATTGGGTCCACCTGAAAAACTGACAGGCAGACCCGATCGGACCATCAGTGTGAAAGGAGCCTAACTCACACTTGCAGCTGTGACTGCAGCCACAAGTAGCTCTTCTAAGTACTGAAACAGAGGTGTGATTATTATTGCAACCAAGAAATTTATATTTTTTTCAATAAACATTTGTGTCACAAGAAAAATGATTTTGCTCCTTCAGAGTTTTAAATATAAAAAACCCACAGAAATCCAATCTAATTTCACATCTTAACACAAAATGTTGAAATGGCTAAAGTGGTGAACATTTACGCAAAGTGCTGCATATATCACCTAGAAGGAAATTTCTGGTGTTATATTGTGAGAGGTGTTTGTGCATATGGTAGGTCTTATTAACGAATGGCACTAAGCCTTGCTAATGTCGACACTGACCATAACCACAGAGGTTATTCATTATGGGCAAAATTTTTACTTCTGATTCAGTTACGCAATTGGCTTTCCAAAATATACTGTACGTCTTGAGCAGCCAATCTCAACCAAGTTCTGTGGAAGTTTAAAGTTACTCCAAAGGTTGCTAAGGTTTCCTTGAGCGCTAAGAAATGTGTGCCTCTCAGGTAAGTAACAGATAATACCAATAACTATTTTGGTGATATGCAGGTAGGCATACTTTCCACTCTCCACCAAATTAATGAGAATTGTTTCTGTGACGGACCACCTGGCACCCCGCCTGGGTGCTTCTATCAGAGAACTGCTTCCTTGCCGCTGGGACACAGAACCAAGGTATTATAGCTGGGCATTGCAACCAAATACTAGACGACACTAGCTTAGGTGCAACTGGAACAGTTTATTGAATATAAATCCAGGTTTTAGACACTTCAGAAGTAGGGGAAGTCCCCACATGAACAATAAAACAAATATTACATATTGGGATAAACATCCCACACTGAATAGGTAACAAGGTCGACACAAGGCTAATCCAATCATGTAGGAACTTCCAGGAGGACTAGCCAACAGACAGAAACAATAGGTGACTCAATTAACTTAATTAACAATGGGACAAATACACAACAGTAAACACATTATACCTTAATGACAGATTACAGCAAGAGACTTCAACATCAGGTTGTTTTGAGCTTATTATATTAACATCTGCTTAGAGTCTCTGAGTGTAGGAGGGAGGTTGAAGCAGACAATGCTGGTTTGGACACAGAGACCCCAAATCTGATTCCTGGTCCTCCAGTTCTCAGAGCCTGTGTGTTTCAGGGAGACATGGACTTGAATCTAAAGTAAAACTACTCCAAAAGGTCCCCCAGGCACACACCTCCTAAAGAATAGAGCCTCCTCAAATGTCAGGGCCTATAGTCAGTAGGCAAGAGGCTAGCCTGCAATCTCCTCCAAAAGACCCTGTCCAGGTTGGGGCTGTCAGTTTCTACTGACCACCAGTGTAATTACCCCCTATTCTTTCTGACCACCAATTTAAGGGGGTTCTTCTCCATACATCACCAAAATAAGAGGGTCTTTCTGTGCTGACCGCAGGGTAAGGGGGAACCTCTCCCACTGACCACCAATCTAATGGGCTTCTATCTACTGACCACCAGTGTAAGAGGGTCCCTCTTTCACTGACCATCAGGGTAAGCAGGCATTTATTTTATTTTTTTATTTATTATATTATATAGCGCCATCAATTTATGAAGCACTTTACATATATATATTGTACATTCACATCATACAATCTAAGGTTCCTAACTCACAAATCATACATACACACACATACTAGGGCCAAGCCAAAAAAACTACCAGCATGTCTTTTGAGTGTGGGAGGACACCGGAATACCCAGAGGAAACCCACACAGGCACAGGGAGAACATGCAAACTCCAGGCAGGTAGTGCCATGGTTGGGATTCAAACCAATGACCCTATTGCTGCCAGGCAGACATGCTAACCATTTAGCCACTGTGCTGCCCAGTAATCCACTGACCACAATACAGAAAGTATTCCATATGTCTAATTCATGTATATAGTGTTATGCTATTTATGTTAATGTACAGTGAGGTGTCAATATAATAATTAGATCTGTGCTAGGAGCTGAGTCTCCACCTCTTCATTAACACTGGGAGGCCTATAACAAACTCCAATGATTATCTTTGTATTATGCTCCCCCATGTACAGTTCCACCCATAATACTTCAGCCTCATCACACTCTCCATCAACTAGGACCTCTGAGATCACTTCTCACATAGAGGCAGACACCACCACCTTTCCTTTTACCCTGTCTCTCCGAAAGAGAACATAGCCAGGAATATTAATGGCCCAGTCATGTGAAGAATGAAGCCAAGATTCAGCAATACCAATTAAATCATAGTTCTCTTCATGCACCAAAGCTTCCAACTCACCTATTTTGCTTGACAGACTTTTGGCATTGGTGAACAAATACTTTAATTAATTGACACCTTTTGCACACATATGTTGCATGTTTTTTATTTTCATACAAATGGTACCAATTCCAGTGGTTGTTTTAACATGGGAACCTTCTTATCACCTGCCATAGCCCGCCTCTCACTTTTCACCATTCCTTCCTACCAATAAGGACTGACCCCTGCCTGATCTGTCTGTCCCATTATAATCTAGTTCTCCCTCCCCCATCGATCCTAGTTTAAATACTCCTCCAGTTCCATAAACCTCTCCCGCAGCACAGCAGGCCCCCTTCCATTTTTACATCTTCACATCTAACACATCTTCTCTGTTAAAATGTTGATAAAGCTGGTCTACAGGCTTCTCTTTTGTTCTATGTTTATGTGTAGGTCTGTGTTATTAGCATTAATTTGCTTATATGATGTTGGTCACTTTGAAATGTAAACAAGGGTATACTGAATTATTTCCTGTTTTATAAATGTGGATTCCCAGAAAAAATATACAGTGAGTTGAAAAAGTATTCATACCCCTTGAAATTTTCCACATTTTGCCATGTTACAACCAAAAACATAAATGTATTTTATTGGGATTATATGTGATAGACCAACACAAAGTGGCACATAATTGTGAAGTGGAAGAAAAATGATAAATGGTTTCCAAATGTTTTACAAATAAATATCTGAAAAGTGTGGCGTGCATTTGTACTCAGCCTTCCTGAGTCAATACTTTGTAGAATCACCTTTGGTTGCAATTACAGCTGGAAGTCTTTTTGGGTATGTCTCTACCAGCTTTGCACATCTGGACAGTGAAATGTTTGACCATTCTTCTTTCCAAAATAGCTCAAGCTCTGTCAGGTTGGATGGAGAGTGTCTGTGAACAGCAATTTTTAAGTCTTGCCACAGATACAATACAATACAATTGTATTTAGGTCTGTATTTTGACTGGTCCATTCTAACACATGAATATGCTTTGATCTGAATATGCGTTGAGCAAACCCTTTGGCACTATATAAATACTGTATAATAATAATCTAAACCATTCCATTGTAGCTCTGGCTGTATGTTTAGGGTCATTGTACTGCTGGAAGCTGAACCTCCTCCCCAGTCTCAAGTCTTTGCAGACTCTAACAGGTTTTCTTCTAATATTGCCCTGCATTTGGCACCATCCATCTTCCCATCAACTCTGACCAGCTTCTTTGTCCCTGCTGAAGAAAAGCATCCCCACAACATGATGCTGCCACCACCATGTTTCATAGTGGGGATGTTGTGTTCAGGGGGATGTACAGTGTTAGCTTTCCGCCACACACAGCGTTTTGCTTTTAGACCAAAAAGTTTAATTTTGGTCTCATCTGACCAGAGCACCTTCTTCCACATATTTGTTGTGTCCCCCACATGGCTTCTCGCAAACTGCAAACGGGACTTCTTATGGCTTTCTTTAAACAATGGCTTTCTTCTTGCCACTCTTCCATAAAGGCTAGATTTGTGGAGTGCAAGACAAATAGTCCTGTGGACAGATTCCCCCACCTGAGCTGTGGATCTCTGCAGCTCCTTCAGAGTTACCATGGGCGTCTTGGCTGCTTCTATGATTAATGCTTTCCTTGCCCAGCCTGTCAGTTTAGGTGGACGCCCATGTCTTGGTAGGTTTGCAGTTGTGCCACACTTCTTCCATTTTTAGATGATGGATTGAACAGTGCTCTGTGAGATGTTCGAAGCTTGGGATATTTTTTTATAACCTAACCCTGCTTTAAACTTCTCCGCAACTTTATCCCTGACCTGTCTGGTGTGTTTCTTGGCCTTCATGATGCTGTTTGTTCACTAATGTTCTCTAACAAACCTCTGAGGGCTTCACAGATCAGCTGTATTTATACTGAGATTAAATTACACATAGAGGTGGACTCTATTTACTAATTAGGTGACTTCTGAAGGCAATTGGTTCCACTAGATTTTAGTTAGGGGTATCAGAGTAAAGGGGGCCGAATACAAATGCACTCGACACTTTTCAGATATTTGCAAAAAATTTTGAACACCATTTATCATTTTTCTTCCACTTCACAATTATGTTGAATATATTTTTATTGAAACATAGAAATTTGGTTACAGAAAAATAAAAAGGGAGAGGGTAGGAGGGAACGAAACAGTGAGAATAATTCAAAGAACAGGAAGTAAAATTCGGCTATTACAATACAGCTGCTCTTATACTTAGACAGGAACAGTATTAATAACAATGCAAATACAAGAAGACTGAAGCAGCGAGGAACTTCCATCTAACAGTCAAACTACGTAAATAAATCCCCTAAATTAGAGGTAAATAATACAAAAATGATAAAATACTTGAGATAGAGAAAGGAAGAAGAATGAATAGAAAAAAAAAAGGGGGGGACGGGATATTAGGGATAAGGAGGGGGAAATGCTGGGCACAAGGACTCCTAAGTGGGAAGATTAGGGGTAGAAGACACAAGGTCAATAAATCTCCTTATAAGAGGGACTGTAAATTAGACCAAAATGAAAAAGTGAAGAAGGAGTAGACTGGGGGATAACCTGCTAAAAGAATGAAATCAGCTCAGACCTTGTAGATGGGGGAATCGATTGCAAAGCTTATCCGAAGAAGCGTAATGTAAACATAGGGATCATCATTTCTTATGTCTTTTCCAAGTGTCTGAATCCTTAGCCTGCATTTCTTCCATCAGCATGATATCATGAATGTTATCCACCCATAAAGTTAGTGGCGGGGTGGTCGAGGTTTTTCAGAATTTAGAAATAAGCTGTCTCACAGCTGATAGAAGAGATCTCAATAGGCTAGATTTTTGGGATTTAATAGTGCAGGATAGAAAGAGTTGCTATTTTGGGGGAAAAGGGAAGAGACTCATCATACATCTCATTAAATATCTGAAATACCTGAGCCCAGAATGGATGGATTTGATCTCAATCCAACCAAATATGAAGGTACATCCCTCTTTCCTCGTGACAGCGCCAGCAAATATCGGATGAAAAGGTGAAAATCCTGTGAATAGATACCGGATCTCGATATCATCTAGAGATCAATTTATAATTTTTCTCTTGAGCATAGGCAGAAACAGAAGACTTGTGAGTAAATAAAAAGGCCATTTGCCAGTCCTCAGGGGAAATCTCAACTCCCAGATCCCTCAACCAGAGTCTAGAGTAAGTGGGCAAAACCTGGTGAATGTGGTGTAAAATAATTTTATATATCCATGACAATGAATGACGGAGCGCTTCAGTGCTAAGACAGAGTTTTTCAAAGTCCGTTAAGGGCCTATGTATCTGTTTTGAGTCATGTATAGTTTTACAGTACATAGATATGCGTAAAGTCGTCAACCAGTCCATTAATCCAGAGACGCTGTTGTCAGATGGCTGAAAGAATCCTAAGGTAGGATGTAAAAAAGTATGTGCCATGGGCCAAGACAGTTGATCATAAGAGCCATAGATTGAAATGCCTTTGGTCTTCGGTAAAGCCGGATTGTCAAATAAAGGAGTGAGTGGACATGGGTCAGTTGAAAGGGAGTACGGGTCTCGTCGACGATACCAGAGGAAAAGACCATCAAAGGTGAAAATGAAGACATGATGTGGTAAGTGGTACCATAGCCCCATAACAGTGCCCATAAATCAACCGGTGACATATCTTGTTCGATGAGTGTAGAGGGTTTTACTAGAGGACGTGGGAACCATTCCAAGATACGGGAGAGTAAGGCTAATGTGTGATATAGCTCAAAGTCAGGGAGGCCCACTCTTCAATCAGGTTTAGGGTAGCATAAATGTTTATGTTTCAATCTGGAGGGTTGATTTTGCCAAATGAACCATATGGCGAGAGAATGCAGGGTCCGAAAGAAAGCTACTGGGAGTTTGATCGTTATTTTTTGGAATAGATATAATAATAAAACTGCTAATTTTAGTAAGTAAAGGACTATAGTTAAGAAATTACAACTCTTGGGCACACACTGGGATCTCGGTAGCTAAGTATGTGATAGATTTAGCTTGCCATTTAAAAGAGAAATTGCTTTTAAGAAAGGAAAGGACAGACTTGGGTAAGGATATGTTCAAAGCTTCTGTTTTGGCAATATGCAATTTAAAATTACTAAATGATCCAAATCTGTGAAGTTCATGTAAAAGAGAAGGAATGCTGGTATGTGGTTGAGTTACGTATAGTAAAAGGTCATCCGCATATAAAGACAATTTACAGTGAGAGGATAGCATGCGCATACCTTTTATAGAATTATTATTACGAATTTCATGAGCTAAGCATTCTATGACTATTGCAAATAAAAACGGGGGAAAGGGGACACCCTTGTCTGGTACCTTTGGTAATGGAAAACTTGTCGGATTGGGTCCCGTTCGCCAAAACTGTAGCCGAGGGTGAGGAATAAAGGGACATAATTTGAATGAGCATTTTAGGTCCTATACCCAATTGAATTAATGAGTGGTGAAGAGCTGACTCAGTCAAATGCCTTTTTGGTATCACATCCAAGTAAACATACTGGAATATTCTGGTGTTGAGCATAAGAAATAAGGTGCAGGGTCTTAGCTCTCTACCAGGAACAAAACCGACTTGATCTTTATGAATTAAATCAGGTAAGAGTAGGGATAAACAGCAATGATTTTAGTGAAGAGTTTTAGATCTACGTTAAGCAAAGAGATAGGTCTGTAATTGCTACAAATAGAGGGGTCCAGGAGAACATGCTAACCAGGTAAGAATTCTACACATGCATTGTGGGCTTTGCCAGACTGCCCAGATCCTCTGTCCCAAGGACTGATTTACCACCCTGCTTGACAGTCACTGGCTTTAACAGCATGGCTGTTGGAGCCCAATTTCATCGGGACAGGGGAATGTGGATCCCTGGACTTGGATATAAACTCACATCCAGCATCTCCTCCACCTATGACACAAGTTCTGGTATACTTTTGGGTGTAGAGGCTACTCTCATGGGTCCAGACACTGCTGGCTGAGGAAATCTGTCAGAGTTGGAACATAATATTCTGCTCAGGACAAGATTCATTCTATCTCTACACAGCAAGACTTTGCGTTCCTCTCTGATTGACTTACATCACCGCTGTTGCGTTTGACTGAAAACAGAGCAAACGATCTGAGACTAGGTCAGTCTGCTGGAGAGACATCCAAATCACCTGAAGCTCCAGGATATTTATTGGGAGACAATCAGTCACTAATGACAAACTTCCTTGCACCAACAGAATGTTCAGGATGCCCCCTTACCCAACAGGTTGGTGTGTATCATCAGGATGTTCCACAATATGATGAGGAGCAACTTCCCCAAGTCAGGCCTGGATTCCCAATACATCAGGACAGGGACAGCTTGTTCCTGGTTTCAGGACTGACTTGTCCCTTGATGACAGAACATCATGTTGCAAATTGGAGAGTCTGATGGAAAAGTGGAGAGTCATGCGGCTCCATTATTGGTGCATACAAACTTGAGACTGGAGAGTCTGATGTTTCTCCTGATATAGAAATTCCCTGGCCTGGGAAGTGCCCACAAAACCACAAGGGCATTTAAGTATATAATATCAGAGGAGGTTAAATTATAGAAACCAAAAAGTGTTAAAGATATATAAAAAATAAAGAGACAGTTTTTTGATAAGTCTTTTATTAACCACTTGCCCTCCGGAAGATTTACCTCCCTCCCTGACCAGGCCATTTTTTGCGATACGGAACTGTGTTACTTTAACTGACAATTGTGCGGTCATGCAATGCTGTACACAAATGAAATATATGCCGTTTTTCCCCAAAAATAGAGCTCTCTCTTGATGGTATTTGATCACCACAGACTTTTTTTTGCGCTATAAACAAAAAAAGACAATTAAAAAAAAAACCACAACCAATATTTTTAATTTCTGCTATAAAACATATCCAACAAAAAAATTTTTAAAATTCAAATTTCGTCATAACCTTAGGCAAATATGTATTCTGCTACATATTTTTGGTAAAAAAATCCCAATAAGCATATATTGATTGGTTTGCGCAAACGTTATAGCACCTACAAATGGCAGTATATATACTGGAATTTTTATTTATTTATATATTTATTTTTATACTAGTTATGGCGGCGATCAGTGACTTATAGCGGGATTGCGATATTGCAGTGGACAATCAGACACTGACAGTCTGTGGGAATCAATGACACTAATACAGTCATCAGTGCTAAAAATATGCACTGACACTGTACTAAGGACACTGGTTAGCAAGGAGTTAAACATCTAGAGTAATCAAGGGTTAATTCTGTACCTATCTAGTGCTTTTGTGTAAGCTGTGTGCTGCTTTTACAAAGGGAAGTGATGGATCGTATTCCCTGCTTTACAGGACACAAAATCCATCACTTACCCCCTGTCAGAACAGAGTTCTGCCTTGTTTCCATAGGCAGAGCTCTGTTCTGTGTCTCTACCTAATGATCATTGGGTGCCGGCGGACATCCACTGCCCGGCACCTGCAGATCGGTTTCTGCTGTGAATACTCACAGCCGAAGAGCACATGTGTGCCCCCTAGGCGGATGTGCAGGGTCACGTTTATATACATCATTTTGCACAGAAGAGCCACTCTGTAGCAATATATCTGCTATGGGTCGGTCTTAAAGTGGTAAACAAAAAAAACAATGTCCCCCGAAGTTAAACACAACATCAATCATGATGAACGCCACCAACCCCCCCAAAAAAAACCAGGTCTACTCTCACTGCTTGCCTCCAGGCGTCTGACATCTTCAGTTCCCACCAACAGTAAATAAACAAAGGGGTGTAGTCACCGGGGACAGCGGTGGCCCCACCCCTTTGTTTATTTAGCGTCACTAGGCACCCGCCGACTGACAGCTTGGTCCGGACATTAAATAAAGAGGTGGGGTCAAGACGCCAGGAGGCAAGCAATGAGAGTGGACCTGTTTTTTTTTTGTTGTTTTTTTTTCTGGGTCGGCGTCGTTGATAGGGATTGACGTTGGGTTTACTTTTGGGGACATTGTTTTTTTTTTTATAAAGAACTTGTCAAAAACTGTATTTTTGGTTTTATTTATTTTTGACACATATTGGTGAATGAGTAGGGGTACAGTGTACCCCTATTCATTTGCGGGGGGGCAGGATCTGGGGGCCCCCTTGTTAAAGGGAACTTTCAGATTGGGATAAATCCCCAGCTTGCAGACCCCCAAAATCACAGCCCAGTGTTGTGAGAAAGGGACCTTTATCCCCAAGGTGGCAAAGTGCTTCCAGGGGGAAACCCTTCCCCGCCTCAAAGCACCCCCCCTCATGTTGAGGGCATGTGGCGTGGTATGTTTTTTTTGGGGGGGTGCTCGCTTAATGTTAGATTCGGATTCATTGAAATTCGTTACTGTTGTATTCATCCAAATTTCAGTTCAGAACAAAGATCATCTGTCACATCATCTAACTCTCTTAGCAGCTCAATCTAGCATTTCCTTAGGATAACCCTTGTGTCATTTCTAGGATTCTGGTTTCAGCCTTTTCTTTAGAACTAATAATGTGACTGATGAGTACACTGTGTGCACAATTATTAGGCAAGTGAGCATTTTGACCAAATCTTCATTTCTTTGCATATTGTCCAACTCCAAGCTGTATAAATTTGAATGCTTATTGGATTTAAGCATATCAAGTGATGTGTATTTGTGTAATGAGGGAAGGTGTGGTCTAAGGAGATCAACACCCTATATCAAGGTGTGCATAATTATTAGGCGGCTTCTTATCCTCAGGTAAAATGGGCCAAAAAAGAGTTTTAACTGACTCTGAAAAGTTAAAAATTTTAAAATGTCTTTCAGAGGGATGCAGCACTCTTGAAATTGCTAAGTAATTGGGGCGTGATCACAGAACCATCAAATGGTTTTGTAAATAGTCAACAGGGTTGCAAGAAACGTGTTGAGAAATAAAATATGCAAATTAATTAAGATTTAAGAAGAATCAAACATGAAGCTACCAAGAACCCATTATCCTCCAGTGCTGCAGCCTACCTGGAGTGCCCAAAAGTACAAGGTGTTCAATGCTCAGAGACATGGCCAAGGTAAGGAAAGCTGAAACCCGACCACCACTGAACAAGACACATAAGTTGAAATGTCAAGACGGGGCCAAGAAATATCTGAAGACAGATTTTTCAAAGGTTTTATGGACTGGTGAGATGACAGTCACTCGAAGGACCAGAGAGATGGGCCCGTGGCTGGATCAGTAACGGGCAGAGAGCTCCACTTTGACTCAGATGCCAGCAAGGTGAAAGTGGGGTACTGTTATGGGGTGGTATTATTAAAGGTGAGCTAGCTGGACCTTTTCAGATTGAAGAAAATCAACTCCCAAACCTACTGCCAGTTTTTAGAAGACACTTTTTTCAAGCACTGGTACAGGAAAAAGTCTGCATCCTTCAAGAAGACCATGATATTTATGAAGGGCATGCTCCGAAGTAATCCACTGCGTGGCTATCCAGTAAAGGCCTTAAAAGATGAAATAATAATGACATGGCCACCTTCCTCACCTGACCTAAACCCTACTGAGAAGTTGTGGACAATTTTTAAATAGGAGATTTACAGTGAAAGAAAACCGTACACCTCTCTGAACAGTGTCTGGGAGGCTGTGGTTGCTGCTGCTGCACAAAAAGTTGATCGTCAACAAATCAAGAAACTGACAGACTCCATGAATGGAAGGCTTATGACTGTTATCAAAAAGAAGGGTGGCTATATTGGTCACTGATTTTTATTTTAAATGTCAGAAATGTTTATTTGTAAATTGAGTTGTTCGTTTTTTATTCTCATTTTTAACAGATGAAAATAAACAAGTGAGATGGGAAAATTTTCATTTCATTTAGTTGCATAATAATTCTGCACACTAATAGTTGCCCAATAATTGTGCACACATAGATATTCTCCTAAGAAAGCCAAAACCTCACTTTTACTTTCATAAATCTTCAGGTTTGAGGTTTATTAACATTTGGATTGACCAGGAGCACTGTAGTTGTACAATAATGATATTAATCCTCAAAAATACAACTTGCCTAATAATTGTGCACACAGTGTATAAACTGACAGTAAGAAATAACTTTTTTAAGGGGAATCAGATGAATATCATCCACACACAGGTTATTTTTCCTGTTAGTCGGCTTGCAAAATAAGACAGTAATGAGATATCCCTCACAAAGGGAGATGGATTGGAACATCGAGGAAATTAAACTGTCCAGGACTATGCTCAAGCATGAAGGAGATAGAGGAACGAAACTTCATCTCAGATGAGAATGAAATGACAGAAGATTATCCTATTGCACTTGCAAGGTGAACAAATATCAATTTACCTCAGCCCCAAAAGTACATTGCTAAGGTATAAGGGATGTGCATATGCAAATAATATAGGTTTGCGTAGCTGGCAGCTACTGTAGAACCCATTGCTGTCCCATAGAGCTGAAAAATCACCCTTCATAATAAAAAAAGTTTTTAGATGTACAGTAGGAAGGAATTACAATGAGAACTCATTCATGTCTGCCTGCAGATCCATAGTGCGAAGAATATCACTCTTGAAAGTGTTCTGCAACAAGAAATGGGGAGATGACCCCATGCTCCAAGACATTAGAGAGCATATGATCGCTAGGTTCTGAAGAAACACTAAAAGACTGGAGGTGAGAAAGCGAGAAGCAGGGAAAGCAAGGTGGCAGGAAACAAAACAACAGCTCTTGCATCCTAGTATTTGGAATGCAAGACTTCCAAGCATCCGCAATGGCCTGTAGACATAACTAACTCTGTAAAGTTGGGGCAGACCTTCTTGTGGAGGGGTACTTTTCTGGTGGATTTGTCAGATTTGGAATGCCAGGTATTGAGGATGGAAGGAGAGCCAAGCTTGTGGGATTTGATATTGGAGATTGAGGGTGTAGTGAAGAAAAGGAGCACTTTTAGCAGCTGGTAGAAGACTTGCAAACATGTTCCTTAGGCTTCTTCTGCTTGTGAAGGCGGTTACTCTTACACTCAGATAGCATCCTTGATAACAGCATCCAACATAGACTCAAAGGGGATTATTTATGAAATCTGGACAGAGCAAAATCTGGTACAGATTTACATAGAAACCAATCAGCTTCCAGTTTTTATTGTCAAAGCCCAACTGAACAAGCTGAAGTTAGAAATGGATTGGCTACCACGCACAGCTGCACCAGATTCTGAGTGCATCAGTTTTAGGCCTCATGCACACAGGACATTTAACAAAACTCTCCAAGAAACCATCCTCTTGGCAGCAGAATTTTTGCAGAAAAAAACACCTGACGTTTGTAAACGTATCTAACACTTTTACAAGCATTTAGGAGTGTTTACAAGTATCAAGCACTTGGGCGTTAATTAATTTCATTGGCCAGAATAATTTATTCTGTTCATTGCAATTAAATAATGCTCAAGCACTAAACGAGCCTTGGGTTAATACGCGTTTAGGCGCAATTAGGCGCGTATAGACACGTCAGGCATTTCTTATGCCAAAATGCTGCTCTTCCTGGACGCTCTGGCCCTGGGTTTTTTTTTCCTGCTGGTAAATACTACTGCTAATAAAAGCTTCTAAAAGTTTATGTGTACATAGACACATAGGATAACATGGAGGGCCATTTGGAAGCAGTAAAAAAGTGGCAGCAAAAATGCCCTATGAGCATGAGGCGTTAGTAAATCTCCTCCAAAGAGATGCTGTCCCCTGAAGTTCACGCAGAGTTTTAGTATGTGGTGCATCTCATCAATAAGGGCTGAAAGAGTCTCTTTTAAACCATCTTTGTTGAACATGGATCTGAAGATTCTGGGGAAGGTTTTGAGCACCCACATTAATAAATATTTACAATCTCTCATACATAGGCACCAGGTGGGCTTTGTATGAGAGATAATATCCGCAAAGTTAGCCATCTCATCCACATCTTTTATCAGTGCAAGATACCAGATCTCCTCCTGTCCCTAGACATATACAAGGCGTTTGACTCACTTTCGTGGGATTACCTAGCATTCATTCGTGGGGATTTGGAGACACCTTTTTGGCATGGATTAAAGCTCTGTACTCATATATTATAACCTTTTTGTGATACAATAATAATACTCTAATTAAACCTTACAGTGTCATATATAATCACCAAAAAAACCCCATAAATTGTCCAAAAAGAAAGAAAAAATCCAATGAAAAATCCAGTGTCCAAAAAAAAAGTCCCAGATTTCCAAACTTTATCATCCAATAGGAAGGATTGAATCCTATTTCATCCCGTGATACCTCAAAGAAAAAGATATATAGATACTCTAGTGCATTACCTTTATATAAAAAAATATATTCACTCTGTGCAAAAACACAACCTATAAAGATGTGCAAAAACTTTTTGTTGAATTAATTATTAATTATATATAGTGCACATATAGACTATAAATTAAACTGTGACCACTCCGTGAACACTGCAACACTGTGCATCCACCAACACCAATAGTATTACATACTATTACCCTCTGTATATATATAATCAGCTCATCAGCATTCAATCAGAGATCTTCTATTTCCTCTCCAAAGATATTTTCCAAGGTCCTCAAAAGACAAGAAGGGTCTCAAGACTCATATCCAAAGTATAGGGAAAAATTTAATAGCCACTTACATTTAAAATTCCACATTTCCAGCTCCAAACATGGCTCCTATGCAAGTTCTAACAAACAAATGCAGTAAGCCATGTGTGAACAACCAACAAAATGGCCGCGGCGACACTTCCGGTCTGCGTACGTGCGTCTTGACGTCACACCTCTAACGCGTTTCGTCACTTCCGGATTTCGTACTACTCCCCTTTGGCTTCAGTTAAGTATGCTTGGTTTTTTTCCCTCATCAGTCCCAATTTCTTAGGGTTCGAGACAGGGCTGCCCACTTTCCCCTGCGCTCTTCATTTTGGCCCTCGAACTCCTCACCATGACCTTCTGAGATAATCCTAACATATCTGGCGTCCCCTATTCGGATAATTATTATAAGGCGAACTTTTATGCTGATGACGCCCCCCTGGATTTAACCAACCCCCTCATTACCCTTCCCAACTTGCAGGTTACACTGGACCATTTTTCGACCATTTCCAGGGTCCAAATTAATTTATCAAAAAAGACGGCGCTGAATGTCTCCCTTTCCGATGATTTGGTAGTGAATCTGAAAGCACAGTTCCCATTCCACTGGGTGCCACTCTCTAGGTTACCTGGGAATCAAACTCACCTCCTACTCCACTCTGTTCTTGGCTGATTATTATCCTCTGTTGCATACTTTGACCTCCCTCCTCCATTTACGGCAATTCCCCTCTTTCCTGGATAGACCGGATACACGCTGTTAAAATGATGGATTGAACATTGCAGATTGCTTTGAAATGCCTGTTCACACTGCTCTACCTCAAAGCCTTTCAGATCAGTACACATTGTTAAACCCAACCTTTGCAAGGCACTTACCAGGGGTCGCAACTGCCTTTCACATACCTAAATGCTACCAGCAAGGACTGGGATAAATGAGCTCTTAAGAAAAGTAAAGACAAGCGAGATTACAATCTGCTGTGTAAGTTAGCCCCTAAACGACTGACCTATATACTGCATGCCCTAAATATGTCACACTTCCACTTAGCTCAAAGATCAAAGGATAGTTCACTGATTTTCCTACTGATAACATGGATGGTGAAAAACCAATATACAAGCCAGTTATTCCAGTTTGAGAGTCTGACACCTTGCACCAAACAATGCAGATGTTACTATTCTCAAGTGCAGTAACTTCAGGCAACCATTTAAAATTCCATATGCTAAAGCTAAACCAGCACATGATTGACACTGTTCAATTGTTTTGGGTTACTGTACTTAATAACATTTAATAAGAGCCCCCGACAAAATAAGGTCACAAAAAGTTAAGCACCAGCTGAAACCGTGTTGGTAAAGCTTGGCACCAAACGACTTTAGTGGTTACAGTATAGGAAGCTAACTGCTTGCTAGGTAAGCCTAAAACATAAAAAGAAAAAAAAACATACAAGGCACAAGCTAGCATTGGACCACTGGCACACGTATCTAGCAATGTATAACAGTTTGAAACAAAATAAACTCAGAGCTTAAAATAACCAAAAACAATTACAACAATTTTTCATATAATACCAAACATAAAACAAAGTATTTTGGGCCACGTTTAAAGGAAAATGCTATTTTGTTATTTTAACCACTTCCAGTCCGGACACTTTCACCCCCTTCCTGTCCAACACTGTACCCATATTAATTTTTTACTATTTTTTTGAGACAGATAAAACTTTATTTTGGTGGTATTTATTCACCGCTGGGATTTTTTTTTTTTTGCTATGTAAATGAAAATGTCCAAAAACTTTGAAAAAAAAGTGTTTTTCTTATAAAATTTTGCAAATAAATAATTCATCATAAATCTTGGCCAAAATTTATTCTGTTATCTTTTTAGTAAAAAAACAAATAAGCCAAATTAGTCTACAACCAAAAATTATAATTTTTAAACTTTTTTTTTTTTTTTACATACTGTCACCCTGGTGACACTGTACTACTTTTGGGGGGGGTGATGAAGACTTTTTTTTTTTTTTTTTTTACACTGATTGCTTTTACACCCATATAGGGTGTAAAAGCAATAATTTCTCTCTCTGTCTGCATTCTTGCAGCCATTGAGAACTACTGAGTGAGCTGTGATTGGTCACAGCGTGTCACATGGTACAAGGCTGTTGTGAATAGCCTTGTACCATGTGACCTCTGTGATCATTCACAGATTTCATATGTAGTAAGCAATGATGTCAGAAGTGACATCTTGCTTACTACTTTGCATGTGATCACCGATTGGCAAATCAGTGATCACATGATCGGGACCTCGTACAGAGGTCCCATCCGACGATCGGTGTTTCACCGTGTCCGGAGGACACAGCGGGCACCGGATCACGGTGCTGCGCGCTCCCGGGGAGCACGCACAAGCAGAGTGCAGGGAGGCCGTTTATAAATGGCCACCCAACCCTGCCACCGTCCAGCCGTTTATATACAAGGGCCGGTTGGGAAGTGGTTAAGAAACCGCAATTTTGGCAGAGCAGCTAAGATGAACTTCCGCGCATTCAAGGGAGTGACATCATCTTGGCCCTGCCAATGAGAGTGTCCGCAGATTGGTACCCAGAAGCAGACTGGCTGAATGTCAGTGGCCAGCTGGGAGATGTGGGAAACCAAAGCACTATAGTGAAGGTGAGTCTAGTTCAGACTAGACTTGCTGATCATTGTAGGTCTAAAAGTCTGGAGCATCCATTTCTACAACAGTGTTGGTTTAGCAGGTGACTGGGTAGATGATTTATTTATTTACTATTGGAGGCATGATCACATTGATATTTTGTCCCCTTTTTCTAAATTTTAGGAACACAGCACTTTATTTCTGAACTGTTTCTTTTGTTTTGCCCAATATGAATTGTTTTTCACTGCAGTCAATTAGCACAATTAGCTGTATTTATTTTTGCTTCAAGTTAGTATTGTGGTTTTATAACAGCAGCAGCTGATACATTGTTCTGGTAAAAAGATCAGCGCTATAAACATAGCAATAGATGGATGCTTTAAGGCCTCATTCACATGGGCGTACCTATCCGTACACCAGTGCGATGGCTCATTGTTGTCTGCACAGGTGTTCTATGAGTCTGTGCGCAAGCAGCCCAATTCATGTCTGCTTGGGATGCAGCGGCTGCACAGACACAGCTGCTGGTTCTAAATGACAGCCGTGCAGGTTTGTGATTCCAAATGCAGACAGTGGGGATTATTTATTAAAGCGGGTTACTCAGATTCTGGTGCACCTGTGCATGGTAGCCAAGCAGCTTCTAACCTCAGCTTGTGAAATTAAACTTTAGCAATAAAACCTGGAAGCTGATTGGTCTCTTTGCAAAAGTGCAGAAAATTCTGAGTGAACAAGCTTTAGTAAACAAACCCGTGTGCGTTCCGAGACACGCACCTGTGATTGTGCTTGTGCAGTCGCAGCATCCCAATAGACATGAATGGGACTGCCTGCACTGAAAAACCTGCGAATCCTGTGTGGGAAGATGGCCCTTTGCACACACCTGGGTGTGAATTCACACTAAGCCTTGTGTATGGAAAGTGTGTACTCAGAACAAAGTAAGAATTTTTTTTTTTATACAGGAATTAGGCAAAAAAAAAAAAATGTAAACACTACTTGATTTTCAGGTGTGAAAGTGACAACATATTTCACGTTAAATGCGGAAGTGACGTAACATTCTTTTGCTTCTGCTATGTGATGAGACACCTAACTGACCCAGAATAAGAAAACAACTTCTGCAAAAGTGACTGAAGAGCTCAATCTCAGTCCCATGATGACAGTGATTGAGCTCTGCAGTCACTTTTGTAGCAGTTGTTTTCTTATTCCAGGTCACAATCCTGCATAATGTCCTTTTGTCTCTTTCGGTCAGTTGACTATGTCGACCACGCTTATGCTGATCAGATGACATTTTCCCAGAAACTGTATATACCGTCATAACCTTTGCTATCGTACCACGCAACACGACAAATAAATTGGCAGCTTCAGTCACAGAAGCACCAGCTAAGTAGGCACCAACAATTTTCCATCCTTGAAGCTCAGTAAGCTCTGACAGTGAATGCAGCGAATGACAAAAGTGAAGCTTCTGACTTGTTAGCCAGGTGTCTCATCACACAGCAGAAGCAAAAGAATGTTATATCACTTCTGCTTTCAACACGAAACATGTCGTCACTTTCACACCTGCAAACCATGTAGTGTTTCCATTTTTTTGTCTAACCCCTTTATATACATACTCACTGGCCAGTTTATCAGGTATACCGGTTCAATTGCTTGGTAACACAAATTGCTAAAAAGCCAATCACATGGCAGCAACTCAATGCATTTAGGCATCTAGACCTGGTGACGACAACTTGCTGAAGTTCAAACAGAGCATCAGAAAGGGGATATAAGTGCCTTTGAATGTGGCATGGTTGTTGGTGCCAGACGGGCTCGTCTGAGTATTTAAAAAACTGCTGATCTACTGGGATTTTGACGCACAACCATCTCTAGGGTTTACAGAGAATGGTCCAAAAAAGAGAAAATATCCAGTGAGTAGCAGTTGTGTGGCTGAAAATTGTTGAGGTCAGAGGAGAATGGACAAACGGGTTTGAGAAGATAGAAAAGCAACAGTAACTCATGTGAATATGGAAGAAAATCTCAGGAATGTTTCCAACACCTTGTTGAATCTATGCCACAAAGAATTAAGGCAGTTCTGAAGGCAAAAAGGGGTCCAACCCGGTACTAGCAAGGTGTACCTAATAAAGTGGCCGGTGAGCGTATATAAAAATGGAGAACAAAGTCTTATCAAACACTGGATTTTATTTTTTCTCACTGAGCTCCCCATAGCAAGCAAGCCTAACAAGTGGCAAAGTATTATGTTTCTTCATCTTGCTGTCTTCTCTGTAGCAACCACTTTTTTTTTTGCTCTGTGCTTTTCATAGCAACCAGTTTCCGCTTTCCTTTAAAAGTGGCAAAGAGCACATAAAGTTCAGCATTATATAAATTAACTGCAAGGTGATTATTTTTGTTTGTCATCTTTAACACAGTTTATTTTTGTTTCACGTTTTTGTGATATTCTTAGCAGAGCCAGCTGATACTTTGTTCAGAAAGATAAGATTAGCATAGAAATTCTTTATACATTTACAATGGTTACAGTAATGAAATACTTACTGGATATGTATGAGGCTCCATGCACACGGGGTGTTTTGATAACGCTGGTAAGGTTAGCTGTGTAAAGTCATGTTAAAAACATGTTTTTTTTTTTAGCATTTTTGCATTAGCTTTTAGCGGCGTTTTGCTGTGTTTAGTGGTGTTTTCCCACATTTGCGGTTTTAGCTGTTTTTTTTTTTGGTCAAAAAAAGTTCAAAAAATGCATGTTTGCGGCGTTTTTCTGCATTAGAGCATTTTTACAGCTAAAAATCTCCTCTAGAAACCCACTAGTTCTGGGGGTTTTTTCCAGCCAAAAAATGTCCCAGCCAAAAAACGTTCATTACAGTCTATGTGTGCATGAACACATAGGATAACATGCTGGGGGGGTTTACTAGTGAAGGGATTAGCCTTTTAGTTTGATGTGCCGCCATTTTGTTCTTTGATTAGCCTAAGTTCTGCCATCTTAGAATGAGTATCCATCTTAAACTTGTATCAGTATTTTAAAAGGATTAATTTTTGTTTTAAACTGTACTTTTGTCAGGAGTTTAAAGTTCCTCTTTTTCCACCAGTTCTAACTTCCCTTATTTCCAGTAGCCAGCATCCAGGTGATAGTCTGCGGTTGAATATATCCTGTCGCAAGATTATAAATAATTATAGCCAATGTTAAATAGGGAAATTGTCTACTTTCTGTCCTGAACAAAAGTTCATAATTGACGCATTTAATAATAATTTACATATATGCCAAATGATTGGGCATGACTGACGTATGTAACATTTGATTGGCTTATGCATATCTGATAAGTGATTGGTTTTCATACTTTTATGCATTGTTTGAAGTTTCATATATAAGTTTAAACACGGAAGAATAAATTTAGTTCATTCTGAGATACCACCTTGTGTCTGCGTTTCCTGTGTCTCAGAGTGGGCTCCAGATCTGAAGGGCAATCACTGATCAAGCCAGGGACAGACGGGGGTCATTGTATCTGGAAAGGAACGTTGAGCCAATTCCTTTCAACTAGCTGTACAAAAAAAACTAGCAAAAGCCAAAAACAGCCGCTGTAAAAACATCCAGTATGCATGAGAACTTAATCACGAAAAAAAAAAAAGGTACTGTACAAACCTTTGTGAAGAATAAATTTATTTCAGGTTTTTAAAGATTTATATGATATATAAAAATGTATACAGTATATCTCATCTTTCCCCAGCAACATAAAATAATTTTAACAGCTAATTTGTTCGTGCCTTGTTAAGTATTGTATCTATAAGATACACTACAGATTGAAAATGTATAGAGCTTCATACAGGTTCTGCAGGTTAAACCTGCATTTAGTACCTCTAGAAAAAAAAAAAAAAGTGTCTCTGGACATAAATGCTCTCTCAACATCAGGAATAATTAAGTTACAATTCATTGCCTAAGCTGCATTGCAGTGTCCCATAATTTACAATTTAGTAATTCATTACACAGGTACCACAGAACAACGATGACCTTTGTACAGGGGTTTAAATACATCATTAAAAACCATAAGAGACTGTGTACATTCTCATTTGATATACATTATACATGTTGTACAGTTGAGGTCTTTGGAAGATAAAACTTCTGAAGCACGCATTATTTACATGATAAAAAGCACTTCTCTTTACAAGGCAACTTGAAGGGACACTTTCCCCTTTTTATATATTACAACAGTTGTCTGCTGAACATGGCTTTACTAAAGAATCAGTAAAATTTAAATGTATAAAAGATAGCGGTTATACACAGCTAAAATCAAGTTTGAATATATTTCATAAACTCTACAAGAAGGTCTTGCAGGAAAAAAAGACTGCTCTGTTATGTAACCACAGGCAGATCACCTCCTGTACGGCTCAGCTCAGGTGAAGCAGCACAGTATCATCCCCGCTATTGAATATGAATCTGCAGGCAGACTCTGGGCTGATTGACTACCAACATCTGGGCCACCACCGCAGACAGGAACTTTAAAAGTCCTTTTAAAAAATACATATATATTTTTTTAAAAAATGCTAAAAAATAAAAACAAAAGACTTCTAGCAGCACGCACATATGTGCAAAATCCAACTCCATCTCTTACAGCCATGATGTGAGACTTGTCATGAGTTTGTAATTTCCAAGTTACAGCATTAAACGAATAGAATGTTTTGATTCTTTGGTGGAATTGTCAGGATCGGTCGATGACTCTCCATGTTCATCCTGAGGGAATATGACTTTATCGGGGGTGTAATCGTTCCTTTTCAAATCTTTAGAAGAAAAAAAGAAAGTCAGATGTAACAAAATCACATTAAGGCTCATTTCATTTACATAGTACTAGTGCATTTCATGGCTGAGTATTTCCTTTCTAAAAGTGAAATTTTAATTTCTAAAAGTCTAAATGTACAGGAAAAGTAAAATCCCAGTTGTGCCTAAGCAGTATCCTTAACCACTTCCAGTCCGGACACTTTCACCCCCTTCCTGCCCAGGCCAATTTTCAGCTTTCAGCGCTGTCACACTTTGAATGACAATTGTGCGGTCATGCAACACTGTACACATATTAATTTTTTAGCATTTTTTTTGAGACAGATAAAGCTTTATTTTGCTGGTATTTATTCACCACTGGGATTTTTATTATTATTTTTTTTTTGCTATATAAATGAAAAAGTCCAAACATTTTGAAAAAAAGTGTTTTTTTATAAAATTTTGCAAATAAATAATCTTTCTTCATAAATCTTGGCCAAAATGTACTCAGTTATCTTTTTAGTAAAAAAAAAAAAAAAAAAGATAACCCAAATTAATATTTTAATGTGTTTACATTTTTATTTTAACATACTGTCACCTTAGCAGTACAGTGTCACCATAGTGACACTGTACTACTTGTGGGGGGGGTGATGAAGATTGGTTTTTTTTTTGTTTTTTTACATGGATTGCTTTTACACCCATAAAGGCTGTAAAATCAATAATTTCTCCTTCTCTCTGGCTGCATTCTTGCAGCCATTGAGAAATACTGTGAGAGCTGTGATTGGTCACAGCTTGTCACATGGTACAAGGCTGCTGTGAATAGCCTTGCACCATGTGATCTCTGAGATCATTCAGATTTCACACGTAGTAAGCAATGATCTCAGAAGTGACATCTTGCTTACTACTATTCATGTGATCACTGATTGCCCAATCAGTGATCACATGATTGGGACCTCACACAGAGGTCCCATACAGCGATCGGTGTTCCTCCAGACACAGCGGGCACCAGTTTGTGGTGCTGCGCGCTCCCAGGGAGCGCATAGGCTAAAATTGCAGGCTCCGTTTATGATCGGAAACCCGCTCCTGCACTGATCCCGTCCGACCATTTATATACATGGACCGGACGGCAAGTGGTTAAAATCATAACTTTCTTTTTTAATTCCTCCTTAAAAACAGCAGTGCACTTCTTGGTATGTGAGTGTCCCAAGGCACTCCTGTTCCTACAGCTTTATGACTGTGTATCCACAGTTAATATAAGGCCCCTGGATTGAGTAGCTATCAGTCACTGCGACATCCCATACAGCACAACAGATACTAAAACAACTGAATATAACGACTTTTAAGGTGCATATAGTCAATAACAAAACAATGCAGTCTCCTCTAGCATTACTGTCTTACTAACCAATACATCAATATGGATGTCGCACCACTTCCTTAACTTCCCTAGCGGTCTGATTATGTCAGTATTTCTGTGCTCAAAGCGGTACATTATTTTCAATGGAAATATGTTGTTTTTTTATTATAGACCTGTAATTCTTAGCAATAAGTCACTGAAATCTGTCTGAACAAGAGTCTAGTAAACATTCCGGGTATGATAAAATTTGAAACACGAAATCATAAATTATAATATAATAATCATAACAAATAATATAAAAACATAAATGTAATTCAATAATATAATCAAACCAAAACACTGAAATTTGCAATAGAGCGCCAAGTTCACACATCGCTGAGTTCAGTCGCAGAATCGTTTTCAGTGTCTGATGATGAATTTCCCCACGAATCATTATCACTCAATTCTGCAAGTGGTTCCAATTTACTATCACTGTTCTCTAGATGGTCTAAAACCGATTTTGACCTAAAGGGACGCTTTTTGGACGCCATGGACATTTCTCAGTTTCCAGGCAGAAAGAACAGTAAAAATGCAGGCAGGGCACAGGACGCTCGCGGGGAATGGAACCTGGAAGACGGATGCCGGCATCGGCCGGAGGAGATGGCTGGGGACGCTGCAGGGGGGACATCGCGGGAGCGCAGGACAAGGTAAGTACTGGAGGGATTGCTGGAGAAGCGCTGCACTGTATTCCCGAGTGTAAAGTTAACCCCGAGCTACACTACCGCCAGGGGGATTAAACTAGATCTCTCTAACACCAAGCTGATAATACCCTTTCCCCCACCCCCTCCATGACTTTTCCATCAAGGTCAATAATACAACCATCAGTCCCTCCCCTCACGCCAGGGTGTTAGATGTAATCCTAGACCATTCTTTCAGCACCAAATCAAATCAATGTCAAAAGCTTGTAAACTTCACCTCTGTAACATCTCTAAAATTCACCCTTTTTAAACTAATGAAACCTCCAAACTACTCATTCACTCCCTTGTTAGCTCTCACCTTGACTATTGCAACTCCTTTTTCATAGGTCTACCTCTCAGTAGGTTTTCCCCTCTTCAGTCTATCATGAATGCTGCTGCCAGAATCATCTACCTTACCAAGAGCTCAGTGTCTGCTACTCCTCTACAATGTTTCAACGTCAATGAAAAAAAAAACCTTTTTCATTAGAGAATTTTTGTACAATTAGTACCATCCTTGGATTTGACTTGCTGTGAAACATCGAGGAAAACCAGACAAACATTTACCTGATTTTTTTATAGTGTGTACCCAAAATCTGCTTCCAAATGGTACGTAGGGCCAAATACTAATCCACACCCAATTGTAGAAAGGTCAGGATTCATCCCACAGGAGATATCCATATCCAGTGATGGAACTTGCACAAGTGGACATCCATGCTTTCAGTATGGAATCAGCGATTCGGAAATGACCCTGTCCCTCAAGACCTGAGCATCAACAGTCATGCAGTTAAAGCCATCGACCGTGAAGCAGGATTGTAAACTGGTCTTTAGGACAGATGATTCAGATGATCTGGAAGAGCCAATAAAAATCTTATAGGAGTTTTAACAAGTTTGTGTACCACGTCTGTCAGGGCCAGTCTTGAACTATGAGGATCACTAGAATGCCTTCGATACTATTTATGCGGAGCAGATGAGGAAGACATTTTAGGAGAGGAAAGGTATAGATTAGACTGTACTGACCACAAAGAGCCACCAGAGCAACCACTCTTTCTGTCAGAGGATCTCTGTATCTGGAGACAAACCTATCCAGCTTGTTGTTGAATCTGGAGGCCAGGAGGTCCACGTTCAGCATTTCTCACCTGTGACAAAAATCATGGAACGATTTGGGAGGAATGAACATCTTGTCCGGGTTCATCCAGTCTCTATAATGGACAAAGGGAAACACTGGGTGCACCAGAAAGGTCTTGAAAGGGCCTTGAAAGACCCTAGAATGGGAACAGCACTGGTAGAAGCCACAGACTCATTCACGAGTTTAAAATGTCGTGAACTAGGGGTGCGCTGAAGTTTCGGCCGAAAACACCCCTATCAGCCATCGGCCGATATGAAAAAATGCCACCCACCTGCCGCCACTCGGTAGTTCTCAGCCTTACTGGAGAAACCATCAAACGATCCCGGCACTGAGCATAGAGATCAGTGAAGAAAAGATGGCCACCACTCATCTCTATGCCCTTGGAGGACCGGACCGATGTCACTTCCGGTTCCGGGGGTTTTTGTTTGGGGGGGGTTTAAGCACTAGATCAATGCTTTTTTTTGTTCTAATGCTTTACATTGCAGAGGAGAGATGTGGGGTCTTAAGGTCTTATTGACCCCATATCTCTCCAAAAAAAGGACCTGTCACTAATTATTTCTATCACAAGGGATGTTTGCATTACTTGTGATAAGAATAAAAGTGATTACATTTTTTTTAAATGGACAGTGCAAAAAAATAACAACAAAAAAATTTAAATAAATTTAAAAAAGAAAGTTTAAAGTGCCCCCGTGGGCCACGCCCACATATGTAAACGGTGTTCAAACCACACACGTGAGGTATCACTACGAACGTCGGAGTAAGAGCAATAATTCTCGCATTGGACCTCCCCTAACTTTGCACTGCTAACCTGTAGAAATTTTTAAAGTATCACCCATGGAGATTTTTAAGTACTGTAGTTTGATGCCATTCCATGAGCATGCCCAATTTTAAAGCGTGACATGTTTGGTATCTAGTTAAATTGCTGTAACATCCTCTTTCATATTTTACTAAAAAATTTGGGTATATATTGTTTTTTTTTTTTTTTTAATCAAAGTGTATTTTTTTTTCCAAAAAATATATATTCATTTCTAAAAACTGCGCATTTTGGTTTCGGTTTTCAGCCAAGTGTATTTTGAATTTTCACTTTTGGCACCAGAAACCAGTAGTGTGAACGAATGCGCCCCCCCTTTTTTTTTGTTCTTCCTTCCTCTATGCAGGATATAAGTCTGCATTTTTATTGTACAACATTTCATCTATGTTGTGACAGCTCATGTCCCAGTAGCAGTTTAAATGTGTTCCCCTCCAATTGCACACCAAACTAAAGATTTACAATAAAAGCAGAGCTACAAGGCTCTCCGTGGAACTAATCGCTGTATCGGTAATGGAGAACCTGACTAAATAAAAATGTCAAACAGAAAATGGTGTGAACTGTGTCAAGAATAGCATCTAGGTCTCTTTAAGCTAGCAGGTAATAGTAGTGGCCTGGGATTCCTCAGACATGACATAGTATGTTAAAATCTTAAACTCAGCAGAATCGGGGTGAAGGTCCAGAGGCTGCTAGGGCCCCAGGCAGCTCAGATAAGAATTCTGCAGAGGAAAGTGCTGAAGCATGTTTTTTGGCCTCTGTGGACAGAGTCAGCCTTTAAATTTGCAATATAAAATCTTGCTTGAGGTAAAATCCTCCTGGGATGGAGCCAAGCAAGGGACCAAGCCTGCTGGAGCTACAGAAAGACTCTGAGGGTGAAAGACTCAAGCAGAGGACAAAATTCCAAGCTGTCAGTGTCTGCTCAGTCAGAGAGAGCACTGCAGGCACCAACGAAATGGTGAGTGGATCGAGAACTGGAAGCACACGGGCAGTAAAACTGTTCCCCACGCACGTATGATTTAACATGCTGCACTGAAAAGCAGATGGCAATGTAGCTCAGGGTACAAGGCCAAGCATTGAATACTCACAAGCCAGCTGCTGGTAGCAGGAAGGTGGCAAGCAGAGGAAAACATTGCTGCTGGTCAGTATCAGGCCTTTTAGGGAGTACACCTCAGGCAGCACTGAAATAGTTTGTGAATCATGAGCTGGAGGCACACAAGGCTGCAGGACTTTCCCCTCATATAAGTGTGATCCACCGTGTTGCAATAACGTCCTTACAGGATGTCTTCAACTTACAAGCCGACCTCAATGCACTGTTTAATTGGGCAACTATGTGGCAAATGAGGTTTAATGTTGATAAATGAAAGGTTATGCATTTGGGGGCTAAGAATATGCATGCATCATACATACTAGGGGGGGGGGGGGTACAACTGGGGAAATCAATGGTGGAGAAGGATCTGGGAGTTCTGGTAGATCACACGCTTAATAATGGAATGCAATTCCAAGCTGCGGTTTCTAAAGTGAGCAAAATCCTCTCTTGTATTAAAATAGGTATAGACTCCAGAGAGAGAGATATCATATTACCCCGGTACAAATCATTAGTAAGACCTCATCTGGAATAAGCAGTTTAGTTTTGGGCACCAATTCACAAAAAGAACATTGGGGAACTGGAGAAAGTACAGAGAAGGGCAACCAAACTGATACGAGGCATGGAGGAGCTCAGCTATGAGGAAAGATTAGAGGAACTGAATTTATTCTCTCTTGAGAAGAGGAGATTAAGGGGGATATGATCAACATGTATAAATACATCAGTGGTTCATATAGTGAACTCGGTGTAGAGCTATTCACCCTGAGGTCATCACAGAGGACAAGGGGGCACTCTTTACGTCTGGAGGAAAAGAAAAGTAATCTCCAAACGTGGAAAGGTTTCTTCAAAGTAAGAGCTGTGAAAATGTGGAATAGACTCTCTCAAGAGTTGGTTCTGGGCAGCTCAGTGGATTGCTTTAAAAAAAGTCCTGGATTCTTTCTTGGATACACAGAATATAACTATATACTAACATTTATAGGTTGATCCAGGAAATATCCGATTGACTCTCGGGGGATCAGGAAGGAATTTTTTCCCCTGCAGGAGCAATTTGGATCATGCTTTGAGGGGTTTTTGCCTTCCTCTGGATCAACTGTGGATATAGAATTCTAACTTTTTTTTCTTTTTTAAGGTTTAACTGGATGGACTTTTGTCTTTTTTCAGCCAGACTAAGTATGTAACTATACAACATAGTAAAATAAAAGGATAAGACGTTTCTTAGCAGAATAGAGAAAAGGAGGCTATACTCCTAGGACACTAACTAGTTTAAGAGTGCCTATATCCTCCAGTAGGCTGCTGTACACAACAGTCCGTGAATTGCTGTTCAAATGCTACACAAAACTAGTAAATATATTATTTAGACATGAAATTGTAAAATTTTTGAACATCCTGTACATTTGCAAAATTTGTCTCTGCGCGCCCAAAGAAAGTTGGCCCTAATTAGCTTGGCAAGAAACAATCTGTTGGTATTTTATTTTGAATTTGGGGCATTCAAGTGTGTAGAAGTGGTGCGTTTAAGAACTACCCAAATTTGGTGTCAGAACCAAAAGTGTTGCAGATGCTTCATGAATTTGGCACCACACATTAACAAGAGGGATTAACACCAGAAAAGTGGCACAGCAGCTTTACTGAATCCCCCCAGTGTGTTTTGTGACAGATAAAGACTAATTAATGCTCATACACTTACCTGGGAGCTTAAGCTTTCTACAACAGGAATTACAGTGATGCTTAGCACGGAAATTCTTAATGGCATCATCTCCTAAATTTGCTGGTCCAAATACCATGTCAGATGACCTACAGAGAGACAGATGCAAAACAAATGTTGTTACGTGTTGGAGAAGCAAAGATATGCTAGGACTTGTCTTGTAAATTCTAATTATATTAGAATAGATGTATGTAATTATTAACTGTATTGCCTAATTACAGATGAATAGAAACATAGCGACTGAAGTAGTCAAGTAGCCATAATAGTCCACTCATCACACTCCAAAATACCAATAACCTAACCAGGATTCACTTCTTAAAAGCCTTTAGCACAACAGACTAAATGCTTTGGTACAGATAGACAAGTCTGTAACAATGAATTAACTAATTGCCGACCGCAGATAGCCGAATGACGGCTGCACTGCGGCCGGACAGTTCTGGGTGGACGTCATATGACGTCCTCCCAGAACGCGCTCTCCTGCGCGCCTCCGGCGATCTCCGTGATCGCTGTGTCCTACGGACACAGCTGATCACGTGACGTGGTAAATGGCCAATCACAGCGGCCTTTTACCACGTGATCAGCCGTGTCCAATGACACGCTGATCACCGGGAAAATGCAAATGCCGGTTCTCGGCTGCACTTTCCTCACGCTGTCAGATCGTGAGGAAAGTACTGCTGAAAACCGGCAGTTGTCAGAGCGGGGATCGGCACCGATCATCAGGGTCACTGATCACCAGTGCCCTGATGATCGGTGCCCAGCAGTGCCACATACAAGTTCCGCCCACCTGTGCCCAGCAGTGCACCCACCTGTGCCCAGCAATGCACCCACCTGTGCCCAGCAGTGCCACCCACCTGTGCCCAGCAGTGCCACCCACCTGTGCCCAGCAATGCGCCCACCTGTGCTCAGCAGTGTGCCCACCTGTGCCACCCAGCAGTGTCATCACCTGTGCCCAGAAGTGCCACCTACCTGTGCCCAGTAGTGCCACCCACCTGTGCCCACCAGTGCCACCAACCAGTGCCCATCAGTGCAGCCCAGCAGTGCTGCCAGTCAGTGCCCAGCGGTTGTACCAGTCAGTGCCCAGCAGTGCCGCCAGTCAGTGCCCAGCAGTGATGTCAGTCAGTGCCACCTATCAGTGCTGTCTATCAGTACCCATTATCAGTGTCGCCTATCAGTGCCACCAATCAGTGCCACATATCAGTGCCACCTATCCGTGCCACCTCATTAGTGCTGCCTATCAGTGCCGCCTATCCGTGCTGCCTATCAGTGCCCTTCAGTGCTGCCTATCAGTGCCCATCAGTGCCGCCTATCAGTGCCCATCAGTGCTGCCTCATCAACACACATCAGTGAAGGAGAAAAATTACCTGGTTTGAAAAATTTTATAATAGAAACAAAAAACTTTTTTTTTTTTTTCAAAATTTTTTGCACTTTTTTTGCTCATAGCACAAAAAGTAAAGTGCCCAGCAGCGATTAAATACCAAAAGAAAGCTCTATTTGTAAGAAAAAAATGATAAAAATTTCATATGGGTACAATCTTGCATGACCGCGCAATTGTCAATCAAAGTGCGACAGTGCTGAAAGCTGAAAATTGGCCTGGTAAATCAGGGGGTATAAGTGCCCGGTAGGCAAGTGGTTAAAAGGGCATCTGTTCCAGGGATTGCCTACAAACCAATCACTTGTTGATTAGTGGAACTGATGTTCTAAAATCCCTCATAGTTCCTCTCCCTAGAAACCCAGGAAGCGATGTTACACCAAGAGAGGATTGTCACCTCCTGAACTGGCAGACATCTGATCTACAATTGAAATGTCTACGAGTAGCAGTGGAAAAATTCAGCACAGTCTTAGGGAAAGTATACATTTTGGGGGCAATGACCATTTTAATCAAACTATTCTTCCACTGCTGTACAGCAACAGGTACACAGACAACAATAACATGCATCTTCTGCAGAATGGGGATAAGAATGAAGAAATCAGATCATGCCATTATAACTAGCTTTCCTAAAGAGAGTTCCTATTTTGGTGTTCTAACAATCAAAGTTTCCCGAGCAATGATTGCCTCCCCCTAAATCTGAAGGCATAATACATGAGCATGTAAGCACTTGTGATTTTAATAACTGTGAGCTAGCTGAGCCGTCTTAGCTACCTCTAATAGGTATGACTGCTTGGAAGGAGCCATATAGATGAACCGGAGCCACAAAGCCAATACCTGTCGTGATGCTGCAACAATTCAATGTGCAATGAACTTAATACTTTTATACTCACTCACATGTACAACCGTATACACTTGTACATGTATTTACATACCACTGGCAATTTATGCAGCAATTTACATATTGTAGGTTCACATCATTCTCTGCCCAACAGACAATTAACTTTCCAGGATGACTTTAGAGTGCAGGAGGAGACCGAAGTACCCAGAGCCATCCCATGAAATTAGAGGGGGAACACGAAAACTCCATGCAGGCAGTGCCCTGGTAACAGGGTTGCCAACCTCCCGCAACTTTTTTTTACTGACAGAACATGGAAAATTTACTGACAGAGCACATTTTTTACTGACAATCTGAAAAAAAATTACAGGACTCCAAATGGGAACTAATATAATTGATATTTAACCACTTGCTCTCCAGAGGATTTACCCCCATTCCTGACCGGGCCATTTTTGCAATATGGCATTGCGTTATTTTAATTGACAATTGCATGGTCATGTAATGCTGTACATAAATGAAATTTACGTCATTTTTTCCCCACAAATAGAGCTTTCTTTCAGTGGTATTTGATCAACTCTGCAATTTTAAGTTTTTGTGCTATAACAAAAAAAGACTGACAATTTAAAAAAAAAAAAACATTTTTTTTTTACTTTTTGCTATAAAACATATGCAGTAAAAAAATTTACGTGAAAGTTATAGTTTCTACAAATTGCAGTATATATATATATATATATATATATATATTATATACAGTGGGGATCAAAAGTTTGGGCACCCCAGCTAAAAATTTGTATTAATGTGCATAAAGAAGCCAAGGAAAGATGGAAAAATCTCCAAAAGGTATCAAATTACAGATTAGACATTCTTATAATATGTCAACAAAAGTTAGATTTTATTTCCATCATTTACACTTTCAAAATAACAGAAGACAAAAAAATGGCGTCTGCAAAAGTTTGGGCACCCTGCAGAGTTAATATCTTGTACTGCCCCCTTTGGCAAGTATCACAGCTTGTAAACGCTTTTTGTAGCCAGCCAAGAGTCTTTCAATTCTTGTTTGAGGTATCTTTGCTCATTCTTCCTTACAAAAGTCTTCCAGTTCTTTGAGATTTCTGGGCTGTCTGTCACGCGCTGCTCTTTTAAGGTCTATCCATAGATTTTCAATTATGTTGAGGTCAGGAGATTGTGAAGGCCATGGCAAAACCTTCAGTTTACGCCTCTTGATGTAATCCCCCGTGGATTTCGAGGTGTGTTTAGGATCATTATCCATTTGTAGAAGCCATCCTCTCTTTAACTTCATCTTTTTCACAGATGGCATCAAGTTACCATCCAAAATTTGCTGAAATTTTATTGAATCCATTTTTCCTTCTACTCGTGAGATGTTCCCTGTGCCACTGGCTGCAACACAACCCCAAAGCATGATTGATCCAACCCCATGCTTAACAGTTGGACAGAGGTTCTTTTCATTAAATTCTGTGCCCCTTCTTCTCCAAACGTACCTTTGCTCATTCCGGCCAAAAAGTTTAATTTTAACCTCATCGGTCCACAGAACTTGTTTCCAAAATGCATCAGGCTTGTCTATATGTTCATTTGCAAAGTTCAAACAATGATTTTTGTGGTGAGGACGTAAAAGAGGTTTTCTTCTGATAACTCTTCCATGAAGACCATATTTGTACAAGTATCTCTTTATAGTGGAATAGTGTACCACAACTTCAGTGTCTGCCAGATCTTTCTGGAGGGATCGTGAAGTCAAACGTGGGTTTTGAATTGTTTTTCTCACAATCCTGCGAGCTGTTCTGTCTGATATTTTTCTTGGTCTTCCAGATCTTGCTTTAACTTCCACTTTTCCTGATGACTGCCATTTCTTAATTACATTCCGAACAGAGGATATTGACATCTGAAAACGTTTTGCTATCTTCTTATAGTCTTCTCCAGCTTTGTGAGCATCAACTATTTTCAGTTTCAGTTTTCTAGACAACTGCTTAGAAGAACCCATGGTGCTGATTGTTGGGGCAAGGTCAGATGAGTCTGGGCATTTAAAACCTTTGAGATTGACATCACCTGGTCTTCCCAGATGATGATTGAGAACAATCCATGACACTGGCAGGTCTCAGCTTGGCAAAGGGGGCAGTGCATGCTATAAATTCTGCAGGGTGCCCAAACTTTTGCAGACGCCATTTTTTTTGTTTTCTGTTATTTTGAAAGTGTAAATGATGGAAATAAAATCTAAATTTTGTTGACATATTATAAGAATGTCTAATCTGTAATTTGATACCTTTTGGAGATTTTTCCATCTTTCCTTGGCTTCTTTATGCACATTAATACAAATTTTTAGCTGGGGTGCCCAAACTTTTGATCCCCACTGTATATATATATATATATATATATATATATATATATACACACATATATATATATATATATATACACACACACACACTGGGATTTTTTTGTTTTCTTTATACTAGTAATGGCGGTGATCAATGACTAGCAGAACTGCGGCAGGCATTCTGACACTGGGGGGGAAACTGACTAACAGGCACTGACATCCCCAGTGACACTAATACAGTGATCAGTGCTAATAAAAAGCACTGACACTGTACTAATGACACTGGGCAGGAAGGGGTTAACATTATTATTGTGCTGTTTTACATTGTGTGGCGTGTGTGTTTTACTAGGGAGACAGGTTTGCACATAGGTCTCTCCCCTGTCGGCTTTCCCCCCGATGATCGCTGGCTGTGGGCAGGGAGTCTCTGCCCGGGACTCAGTGATTGACATCCCTAGCTGCCAATAGCAGCACAGGTAGGGCAGCATGCGCGTGCTCCCTACCCGGAAATGCAAATCACACACACACACACACACATATATATATATATATATATACACACGTGATTTTGCACAGCCCTGCTGCCCTGTAGCAGTACTTTTGCTATAGGGCGGCAGGCAAGCGGTTAAACAGTATAAACACGATCTGTAAACACTGACAATACCCATTACAGGTAATTGACATAGTTTACATTTGATCAGTCAACACAGCATGACAAATGCCCCACCCCCATTACAGTACTCTACTCCCACCCCCAAATACCCCTCCTTGACAGTACCTGATAGAGAATTGTGCTGGCAGAAGAGGAGGATAGGTTACTTAGGAGGAGAGTGCAGTGTAGCAGAGTGAAACGTGGGGTCGTGGGCACAGGCTTCAGGAGCTACTGTCACCAGACAAGCTCCGGGATCCAACTACATATCTATGCAGAGAGGCAGCAGGCAGAGCACTGCTGAGATCACTCTGCAGCCGGAACTAGAAGAGCAGGATTGGCAAATGCGGCTGCCTGCTCCTTCTGCCACTGGCTCCAGCCTGCTTCTATTTAAAAGTAAACCCGACTGGCTCCAGACACTGCCTGGGTAAGTGGCTGCTGGTGCTGCATCAAGCTGTCAAGGAGCTCTTTCTTACACTTGCAGTGCCAACGCTAATCTGGGTTGAAAAAAAGCACTGATTTTTACTGACATAACATTTCTTTAATTGACATTTACTGACAGATGTAAAAAAGAAAATCACAGATTTCTACAAACCATCAGTAAATTTACAGTTGGCTGCCTGGTTGGGATTTGAACCAAGGACCCTAGTGCTGCAAAGGATAAAAGGTCATCACTATGCCACCATGTAAACCACTAATTTATCATATAAACAATATCTGCTTTGTACTGTACAACACTGATGAACAAAAACTGTTCATTTACAGCAAGTACTGTAACATTCTAATGGAAAATTCTATTTGTTAAGCTCATTTTATGCATAACACTGAAAAGTTTGAAAATATAACTAATATACGGTATTTTTCTCTCCATAAGACGCACTTTTTTCCTCTCAAAAAAGGGGGGGAAATGTCAGTGCATCTTATGGAGCGAATATGGAGCAGCCGGTCCGGTATTTCCACCACCGCCAGAATACCGGGCCGGCCGCTCGGCTCTTCTTTGCAGCAGAACCTTACCTGTTCCTCGACCAGCACTGCGCAGTCTTCCCGTGCCGCCTTCTTTAGTGTGGGCTCTCGGCTGTGACAGCCAGGTGCCCAGTGCGCATGCGTGAGAAGCGCTGCGCTTTGTGAATGGTACGGCGTCTTCTGGGACACATGACAGATCCCAGAAGACGCCAGACCAATCACAAAGCGCAGCGCTTCTCGCGGGTGCCCACACTAAAGGGAGGACAACTACGTGGAATTGGGAGTGGGTACCTGTCAAATTCAGGTACCCGCTCCCCCTCCCTCCCCAAAGGTCAGCAGTCTCTTAGTCATCCCTTGTACTGTCTGCAGTCTCTGGTCATCTCCTGTACTGTCTGCAGTCTCTGGTCATCCCTGTACTGTCCGCAGTCTCTTGGTAGCATCAGGGGGGTCCGGGAGAAAGAGGATGGACGCCTCAATCACCCCATCCAGGGGAGGATACAGCTGGGGTACCTCCACACGTGGCCCCTATCAGCAGCCTTCAGGCTCTCGCCGTCCTCGGTGCTGCCAGCGCTGAGTGCTCCTTTCACAAGGACAGCCTTCTTTCACAAGCCTTCTTTCACAAAAGGAATGCGCTGTCCTTTCACAAGGACAGCGCATTCTTTCCGCACATAATATCACAGCACCTTACCCATAGGAGGATACAGTTACATGAGAGCACCTCAAGTCACTTCAAATCCCCTGTACTGTGTCCGCAGTCTCTGGTCATCCCCTATACTGTCCACAGTCTCTGGTCATCCCCTATACTGTCCGCAGTCTCTTGGTCATCCCCTATACTGTCCGCAGTGTCTGGTCATCCCCTATACTGTCCGCAGTCTCTTGGTCATCCCCTATACTGTCCGAAGTCTCTGGTCATCTCCTGTACTACGTCCGCAGTCTCTGGTCATCTCCTGTACTACCTCCGCAGTCTCTGGTCATCTCCTGTACTACGTCCGCAGTCTCTGGTCATCTCCTGTACTACGTCCGCAGTCTCTGGTCATCTCCTGTACTACGTCCGCAGTCTCTAGTCATCTCCTGTACTACCTCCGCAGTCTCTGGTCATCTCCTGTACTACGTCCGCAGTCTCTGGTCATCTCCTGTACTACGTCCGCAGTCTCTGGTCATCTCCTGTACTACCTCCGCAGTCTCTGGTCATCTCCTGTACTACGTCCGCAGTCTCTGGTCATCTCCTGTACTACGTCCGCAGTCTCTGGTCATCTCCTGTACTACGTCCACAGTCTCTGGTCATCTCCTGTACTACCTCCGCAGTCTCTGGTCATCTCCTGTACTACGTCCGCCGTCTCTGGTCATCCCCTGTACTGTGTCCGCAGTCTCTGATCATCTCCTGTACTACGTCCGCAGTCTCTGGTCATCTCCTGTACTATGTCCGCAGTCTCTGATCATCTCCTGTACTACGTCCTCAGTCTCTGATCATCTCCTGTATTACGTCCGCAGTCTCTGGTCATCTCCTGTACTATGTCCGCAGTCTCTGGCCGTCTCCTGTACTGTGTCCGCAGTCTCTGGTCGTCTCCTGTACTGTGTCCGCAGTCTCTGGTCGTCTCCTGTACTATGTCCGCAGTCTCTGGTCGTCTCCTGTAGTATGTCTGCAGTCTCTGGTCATCTCCTGTACTGTGTCCGCAGTCTCTGGTCTATCTCCTTTACTACGTCCGCAGTCTCTGGTCATCTCCTGTACTATGTCCGCAGTCTCTGATCATCTCCTGTACTACGTCCTCAGTCTCTGATCATCTCCTGTATTACGTCCGCAGTCTCTGGTCGTCTCCTGTACTGTGTCCGCAGTCTCTGGTCGTCTCCTGTACTGTGTCCGCAGTCTCTGGTCGTCTCCTGTACTATGTCCGCAGTCTCTGGTCATCTCCTGTAGTATGTCTGCAGTCTCTGGTCATCTCCTGTACTGTGTCCGCAGTCTCTGGTCTATCTCCTGTACTATGTCTGCAGTCCATTGGTACAGAATATTTTTTTTCTTGTTTTCCGCCTCTAAAACCTAGGTGTGTCTTATGGAGCGAAAAATACGATAGTAAATGGGTTCAACTTGCCTTTTTTCACCAGACTTGATGACTGATGGGTCAGTTAAATTCTCTCCAACTCCTTTAAAAAAAAAAAAAAAAAAAATACATGCATTGAGTCCATTAGAAGCTGTACCTAAATGTGGCTGCACAAATGTCTGAACAGACATAGTAATGGCACCAGATCAGGGAAAAAACAAGAACCAGATAGATGCTCACCTTGTAAATCTAGAACTAGAAGCTCTCCTCTTGTATACTCAAATGTCCAGTGACTAAACGCCAACATGGTTTCCTCCAGCATATTAGTTGGGACAATCTCATCTCCATTGTTGTTGTTATATTTGCGGAATTCTCCGTTCATGCACTCTTCTATGGCAAACCACTGCCCAGCTGAATGGCAGTATAGTAGAAACACTTCAAGAAACCTGCAAAAGAAGCAAACACAGATTTCTGTAGTAAATTCCATACTTTTTAAGATGTTTATGTTACCACACAAAGAAGAAATCATAAAGAAAGGTTCTCATACACTCACTTATATTACATATAAAACAAAACAAAAGGAATAGCTAAGTACAAAAAAAATAGGATTAATGCTACCATGTCCTACAATCTAAAGATTTTTTTCCAGTTTGTGAATGCACAAGGATACTATAATGTGAAAAAAAAAAACAACAAAAAAAACTAGTGGCCCGTTTTTAAAGCAACTGCACATTCATAAAGCATAATGCATTAGGGTTAAAAAGCAAGAAAAGCCTCATTCATGTTTATCAATGGAGGGGAAAAAGAGGCTGGAAGAAAAATGTCAAAGTCATGTATCCAAGCATTCCCCCATCATTGATTGTTCTCAGCGGCATTATGCAGTGAACACTCTGTAGGACACTGAAGGCTCCATACTGCTGTCTATACTTTATAACTGACTTTGCATGTAGAAAATACTGTGGTCTCCATTTTAAAGTGGAGCTCCACCCAAAAGGGTAAGTTCCGCTTTAATGCCTTTAATGCCTGAGAGAGGACAACTTCCGCTTCCGATCACCTAGGCGATCGCAGCGGAAGTGGGAGCAGGTACCTGTCAAATTCCCCAAGGGTGCAAATATTTAATGAGCAGCAAGGGGGAAGGGGGTACCCGAATCTGACAGGTTCCCACTCCCACTGCGATCACCTAGATGATCAGAAGCGTAAGTTGTCGTCCCCCTCCCTCCGCCATTTACAAAGCGCAGCGCTTCTCACACATGCACAGTGGGCACCCGGCTGTGAAGCCGCAAGCTGTCACAGCCGGGTGCCAACGCTAAAGATACCGGAGAAAGGGACAGAAGATGGCCGGTGAAACCAGCGGTGGTGAAGACACCTCCTGGACCGAGGGACAGGTAAGTTACTGTATTTTAAAAGTCAGCAGCTACAGTTTTTGTAGCTGCTGACTTTTACTTTTTGTTTGTTTTTCAGCTGGAACTCCACTTTAAATAAGCCATAATGTAAAAACAGCCCCCAGCAGTTGTGAATGCTGTTGCCAAACTTGAATTGTGCCTTGCACAACACTGGATAAATAAATTACAGTTCTTAGAAACCAATGTTCTATGAGAGTCCTTCAAATTACATTTATAACAAAATCCCAGCTTTTACTTCCTTGTTGTGTAACACTATAGGTGTGATGGATTTACATATTACTTCCTTGCAGTATGAGACTATAAGTGCTATAGATTTACATATACAACCATATGCATTAACAGCTTATACAACCGTATGTAATAAACTATGCCGTGATGTAATCTTGACAATTATAGGATTTATTTCTGTTTATCCTCATAATGCAAATTCATCTTTCAAATACAACTCTGCTTTGAATACAGCAACCTGAAAATATTTTACAATATAACTGAGTACCTTGGAGAGTATGGGATAGATTTTGGCTTCATTGCATTAAAAGCAAATGTCATTTTCTGTGCCGCCCTCTGCTGCTGTATTTCCTAAATTTATAGAAATCATAAAATATAGAATCAGGCACCATGCATAGAACAGAACACCTTAAAACATCATATTTTAGGTTGCCATTGCCTGCAAGATAAAGAGCAACCAGTCAGTTCTCAATGAACAAGCTGGAATTAAAATGGATTACTGTTTTGATGATACTTGCATGTTTTTATATATTTGCTGTTTCATTGTTTAATTGCCGTATTTCAAGTGCAGATATATTAATGCACCATCTAGTGGTCATCTGTACAGTATATTAGGGAATGTGACTATCATTCCTGTTAGTAGATGATGGCTGAGAAAGCTTAGCTGGCCCCAGGTAGTCTATAGATTTTAACAGCTGCTGTATACTGCTACAGGGTGGCACGGGTGAGCAAAATCAAATATATATATATATATATATATATATATATATATATATATATATATATATATATATATATATATATGCACCGCTATCCAAAGCAGTGTGCTTACAGTGAAGCACACAGACACAGCCCCATAGTAAAACCCGTTCATCGCCCCTCATGTTAACCCCTTCCTGCCCAGTGCCATTAGTACCCTGTCTGTGCTTTTCTTAGCAGTGATCACTGTATTGGTGTCACTGGGGATATCAGTGGCCGTTAGTCAGTTCCCCCCAGTGTCAGAATGCCCGCCGCAGTCCCGCTATAAGTTGCTGATCGCCGCCATTACTAGTACAAAAAAATTTAAAAAATCCAGTATCTATACCGCCATTTGTAAATGCTAAAACTTTCAAATAAACCATTTAATTTTACATGTATTGGGATTTTTTGTTAGCAAAGACATGTCAGAGAATACATTTTGGCCTAAATTTATGCTGAAATTTGATTTTTGAAAATTTTTTTACTGGACATGTTTAATAGCAAAAAGTCAAAAATATGGTTCTTTTTTATAGTGCAAAAAATAAAAACCGCACAGGCGATCAAATACCATAAAAAAAAAGCTCAATTCATGGGGAAAACAAAAAGACGTAAATTTCATTTGGGTGCAGAGGTGCATGACCGCGCAATTGTCAGTAAAAGTAACGCAAAGCTGTAATACAAAAAATGGCCTGGTCGGGAAGGAGGGTAAATCCTCAGGAGGGCAAGTGGTTAACAAAGTTAGACATGACTTGTAGACCTGCACTGCAAAATTACCCATTCCTGTACAGGAACGTATACAACATATGACATCACCAAAACCTGTAGTTGTGGCTTACTGTTATATTGTATCAGGCTGTGATCTGATATGCGGATGAAAGTGGTTTTACAGAATCCATTAGGCTTTGAAGAGACAACTGGATAGCCAGAAAAAATTCACAATTACAGTTATTGTAGGCCATTCACATCTGTGCAACTTGTCATGCGATTTTGGACATGACAAGCCGCAGCCCATTCTTTTCAATGGCACCCATTTGGATGTGTGCAACAAAGTCGCAACAAATTTGAATAGGTGCCTTCACTACTTTGATGTGACTTAGGTCCAGAGAGTATAAAGTCAGATCAAAGTTGCTCTGAAAATCAAATCAAAGTTGCACGATCAAATCGCACAACTTTGGAGTCACACAAATATGAATGGAGCCTTAAAAGTCCTGACAAACTCCTGAAACATTTACAAACGTCTGGGTGCCCTACCCCCTCTAAACATTCCTTGGCATTAAAAATGTCTACCTAAATGCCCCTTTTACTCACCTAAATCCATGGTAATGTGACATTATGATTCCTGGGTCTTCTCTTCTTTTGTGCACAGGTGGTGAGTGCTTCAGGTGTCAATGTCACGGTCTGTGTGACATGGATATTTCTTATTGGCTGTCCAGCAATGGACTCCTCTCAGAATCAGAAGACTTACTAAAAGCTGATAAGGACCAGCCAGTGCTGGCCCATTTGCAGTGCAGGTTCTCCTACTTAGAACATGGCACTGGTGAGGAATACAGACGGTGGACTTTGGTGGAGTATAAAATGCTCCCAAAGCTTAAGTGTAACTAAAATTAATACAGAAAAATTAGCAGAAGGGACATAACTTACAGTCAATACGATATGTCCCCTGTGCTGATTCTTCTTTTAGTGGAAATCTTCCTCCATCTTTGATTCCCTTCCCAAACCCTGAAATCTTCCAGTGCAACAGGGGATAATAAAACTAAAGGGCTGTCACAGGCTCTCATCAAGAGACCACGACTATGTCTGCCCTTTCTGCCAAGCTCTGCCATTCATAGAAAACATGCAGCAGCTTCTATGAATGAAGCAGATCTATGAATGGAGAGGGAGGAGCTGGTCAATCATCCATCTGTCCTACATTCATACTGTAGATCGTGTTTAACCACTTGCCTACCCGGGCACTTTTACCCCCTTGGCGCCCAGGCCAATTTCCAGCTTTCAGTGCTCTCATACTTTGAATGACAATTGCGCGGTCATGCAACACTGTACCCATATTAAATTTTTATCATTGTTTTCACACAGACAGAGATTTCTTTTGTTGGTATTTAATCGCCACTAGGTGTTTTATTTTTTGCTCTATAAAAAAAAAAAAACGAGCCAAAAAAAAAAAAAAGTTATGCTTTGTTTCTATTATAAAATTTTGCAAACAGTTAATTTTTCTCCTTCACTGATGTGCGTTGATGAGGCTGCACTGATAGGCAGCACTCATGGGCACTGATATGCAGCACTGATGGGCATAGATAAGGAGGCACTGATGATGCTGCCCTGATATGCAGCAATGATGGGCACTGATAGGCGGCACTGACTGACAGTACTGACTGGTGCTACTGCTGGGTGGCATTGCTGGGCACTGAGGGGTGGCACTGCTGGGCACTGACCATCAGTGCCGATCTGCTCTGTGACAGTTGCTGGTTATCGGCAGCACTTTCCTCACAATCTGACAGCATGAGGAAAGTGCAGCCGATAACTGGCAACTGTATTTACTCGGTGATCTGCTGTGTCATTGGACACAGCTGATCACGTGGTAAAAGGCCGTTGTGATTGGCTTTTCACCTCATCACATGATCAGCTGTGTCCACAGGACATAGGTTCTCTTTAATTTCTAAGCCTAATTCAAGTGCTACTTCATTGAAGTAAATATCTAAATTCTGGTTCTCTGGATGCTATATTATTAGCATTTAATGTCATCATAGATAAAACAGCTAGAAAATCCAGACTGAAGAGTACTTTTTTAATGGACTATTCAATGGTCTTTTTTCCCCACTAATAAAACAAAGGAAATACAAAAACACTTACTTTAAGGCAGAGATGCAGGACAGTATCTTCTTTGTACACCCCTAACCAGGTATTTACCACCTCGGGTAGGAATGACTTGATGATGTAGAAATGTCCAGCCTTCAGGATGTCATTCTCTGACCATGTACAGGCCACTTTCACAGCTCGTCTCAATCCACCGCCCATCTGTTCTTTACTCAGAAACTCAATTTTAGCACACAGCCCTCTCTGTGACCAGGATGACATGCTGTTGTTCAGGATGCTTGGAGAGCTTTCCTCTAAGCGATACACGGTCACCAATTCACCTGCAATACACATAATGACTATAATTTCATCTGATCAATCAGTACACATTATATGATCCTATAATAAGTACAAAAACGCAGAAACACAGCAGTTGGTGCAACTCCTACCAAAATACTTAAAATTCACTGCTGGAAAGAGTTAAGAGTTAGCTCTGTCCATTTTTTAAAATTAAATCTTCAACTAGTCAAATTTCCCTTCGCTTCCTGTCTCAATGACCACTTTTACTGGAGGCAGCATGTAAGCTACTTTCAGGTCTTGATCAAATCTTGACAGTGGTTTTAATGCCTGGTACAAACAATGAGAAAAACAGACGAAAAATAATGCTTTCAAAGCAATCATCCGATAATCTGATAATTAACACACAGCTTTCCAGAGCCGATCATGATAGTTCATGCAAAATTATCCGAAGGGACAAGCATGAAAATTTTTCTCGTTCGATAACAGAACTAACCATTTTCATTTAAACAGTACAGTGTTCGTCCATAAAAGATCGCGCAACAAAGACTACGCATGCTCAGAAACTAAACAATACATTACATGAAGTCCAAAGCTGTGTTCTGTCATATGAGAATTTTCATAATTTTAGTAATCTCTTCATTTTTAATATGAGACTAGCATGAAAAAAAAAAACAAAAAACAGACAATCATTCATCTGATATTCTCATTGTGTGTACGAGGCTTACCCCTTCCCAAACCTATAAAAAGGTGATTTACTAATGTATATATCCACAGCAGATTGAGGGAGATCCTTCCCAAGTAAGGACACAGTACTAAGAGAAAACTGGTAAACAGAAGTGCAGTATCTGCTGCAACCAGTCACAATTCATGTCATTGAATTAGCAAAACATTACATTTGGTTGATATTGGCTGGTGAATATATCCATTGAGCTTTGCTGTACTTTATTCTTTTACTGTGTTGCTGAGTTAGCCTAAAAGTGACAAGTGAACGCATTATGACAGTACTGAAACAAATTAGTTTCTAGCTAATATACACTTACTGGCCACTTTATTAACATAAATTGCTAATCAGCCAATCACATGGCAGAAACTCAATGCATTTAGGTATCTAGATGTGGTGAAGAAAACTTGCTGAAGTTCAAACCAAGGATCAGAATGGGGAAGAAAGGGGACTTAAGTGACATTGAACGTGGCATGGTTATTGGTGTCAGACAGGCTGGTCTGAGTATTTCTAAAACTGCTGATCTACTGGGATTTGCACAATCATCTCTAGGGTTTACAGAGAATGGTCCGAAAAAGAGAAAATATCCCGTGAGCGGCAGTTGTGTGGACGAAAATGGCTTGTTGTTGTCAGAGGCCAGAGGAGAATGGGCAGACTGGTTGCTGCGACATTCACGGTAGGGTCAAAATCTGACGTAAACAACATGAAAGAATGGATCCATCCTGCCTTGTATCAACGGTTCAGACTGGTGGTGGTGTAATGGTGTGGGGGAGATTTCCTTGGCACTAGCAAGGTGTTCCTAATAAAGTGCACAGTGAAAGTACATGCTTACTAAATCTGTAAAAAATTGCATAAGTAATTACTGGGAAAACAAATGGAAATGATGCCCTAGTATGCCTTTGGAAGATGACAGGGTAGGAGTGTATATACAAGGAGAAAGGTAGAAAGAAGCATTGCATTCTGTTTGAAACATAAATTAGGACAGTATTTTGTGTCAGAACAAATGCAACAAAAGCAACACAAAAAGGATTAAATAGTAACCGTCGATGGCCATACATGTAACAAAATGATCGGACAATACTTAACAGAATCAGATAATATGAACAAAACTATGAATTAGCAAAAAAACACACACTGTGACATTTATTGATTCTGAGCGAAACAGATCTGTTTCAGCAAAGTTATTATCATGTCTGGGCAGAAAACACAAATCGGAGGAAAGTAGGCAGACAGATATGATCGTTAAGGATATTGGTGAATCAAACAATCTTTTTTAACCTTCTAGTTTTATTTTTCTTCCAGACAGTAAATCTATTAACAATACACTCATATAAATATTGATCTGTGAAAGGCCACCATAAAGTAAATACTTATATGGAAGGGTGGTATTTTTCAGCGAGCCCTCAGTAGTGAATGGCACATATGCTTGTATTAGTATGAAAGGCACTCGCACCCTACGACACCCAAGCATCAGAGATCTTTTGCTATTTAGAGGTTAACAATTTGATCACCAGTAATACGAATAAATCTACCTCCTTGTAAACTCTGATGCCCTTTAACCACATGTGCCTTTAAATCTTGGCTGCTTATCATGTCTATCTGTGTATAATATTTACTAACTACAATTCACTACTTGAAGGCCAGGTCCTGCTCCTCTTCCCTATGTGGAATGTTGGATGAAGATTTTGGGAGGGGGGCCCTGGATCAGGAGCACTGGAAGCATATATGGCACCCTGCAGCCCATTGTTGCACTTACATCTAAGTGGTGGAATAGAACTATAAACTGCTTATGTGATGGCACATGGCTCAGCATTACTAGGAAAAGTTTGCTTCTACCATTATCAGCTCATGTTTTAGAGGATGCCAAACTCCAGGTACCCTCTTTTGACATATGGGCGGAATGCCCCAAAATAAGATACTGGCCATGTATACTAGTTGTCCTATACGGATCTGGCTACTGGCATACCAAAAAACCCTAAAGAGGCTTTCCTTAACCTGAAACCTGAACACTGTACCAACTCCCAGTTTTGACTTTTGTCATTTCTCTTTACTGTAGCAAAACTGGTGCTAGCAAAAGCATGTTGATCTTCCTCCCCGAAATTGCACAAGTGAAATAAAAGAGAAAATAATTTGGCATTATGAAAAAAATGGCTGCAATCCCTAATGACCCTACACAAATCAGAACGAGATGGAATGAACAGCACTTACCAGATGACTTTGATCACTACTTATTAACAATTTGACATAATAGTCCTTCAGGGAACACTATATATAGATAGGAGCTACAAGGAACCACCCCCAGTATTGCCACTAAGTCCAACCTCCGTAAAAAGTCTTATTTGCCCCTTACTATGGGCCAATTCACTGGCTAATAGGAATGTGTGGAAGGTAGAGGTGATAGAGAAGCTTCAGCGCTATGAGAGATGCTGAAGCTTTCCCAATCAGCATGGGCCAGTATTAGGCTGAAGCAGAGGATAACAGCTTCTACCGGCATGCTTGCTCTTCATACCAGTCGGCAGAGTTCAGTATTCATAAAGTGACTCTTTAAACCTGGAAAGGATTTCAAACCAAATGTTAAATCCTGCTGCAGATTTAGGTGATTTTTTTTTTTAATTATGACTAAGCATTGCACGCAATTGCTCCTACACCAGTTTTTTATGCTAACCAGTGTAAAAAGTCAAGTGAAAAACCAGACTATAGTAGAAGCAGGACCAATCATACAGACATACACGGGAATGATGATTTCTCATCAGTTCCCATTGCAGTGCAATCACATTGTTATTATTGTTACTATTATTATTATACAGGATTTATAAAGCGCCAACAGCTTGCCCAGCGCTTTACAATATAATGGGAGACAATACAGCAACAATACAATGCAATACAAGAGAGTTAGAAGTAAGGGGAAATCTCACCCATCAGGACAAAGAAAAAAAATGTTTTGCCTTTTAACCAGGAATACTTATCAGTTGCAGGCATTTGATACATCATGCATTTCGTGTATGTTCTGCCTAATCTGAAACTTTACAATTTTAACTGAAAATAAAAAATCATAGCAAGTTCCCTTTGCATTTGCAACTTTTACAGCAACACTGTGGTATGGCCTCTAGGTGGAGATAAAGCAATACTATCAACAACTGCCATGATCTTCCCACCACCCTGTAATGGGGTAGCTCTAGAAGAAAAACGGCAGAGTAGAATTAACTGATCAAGAATTTGTACACAAGCAATTTAGCCACAAGAAGCAACTAAAAGAAATTAAGATCATATTTTGAACCACAGCTACTTCACCTGTTTAAGAGCAATAAACATTTAATGCAAACTCACCTTTCAGAGGCACAGGGGTGAAAGGAATACTCTGGGACAGTCGCATCAGATTGTTCCTTTCCACAGCTAAACAGAAGATGAATTGTTAACACTCAACAAGCAAAATGTCTTTCCTTAAAATTCTTTTACACTATCAAATAACTAACCTGAATAACAATAATTGATGTCCGAAATGGGCTTGAATGGAGAGCCAATGCCTAAGGAAAAAAAAAATTTCTTTTTTTTTGTAGCACAACATGAAAACAACACAGACCGATAACTGTTCCCAAGAATACTCACCATTCAAAGCATCCTCCTCAGATGCAGGCCTAAAAAACAGACAAATTATATAGACATCTCACACATAACTAGTTAATAGAAAAAAAATGAACATTTTTATACTCATGGTAAAATCCTTAACTTGGTGTCCCATAAAGGACATAGGAAGTCTAAAACCTTTGCGTTATACTGCCACCTACAGAAAGACTGGACACTGGTACACAAACTATAGCCCAGCTCAGGGTATAACTCTGCTCCCACTACCTACATGCCTCCATTTCCTGCCACTACAAAACCAAGAGCATAATTATTAACACAGAGGGATGGGACCTGTGTCCCTCAACAGACTTGAAGAACATTATTTTATGATGAGTACAAAAACCCTGTTTTCTTTCTAGTCCATTGAGGGACACAAGGAAATCTAAGCCTTCGAGACATCCAAAAGCAGTCTAAGAAGAGGGCAACAAAGTAAACAGCAGCTAACAGGCACAAGAAAAAACAATGAACAGAGGGCAGACTGCAGCTCAAAGAACTGCCTGGAGGATCATATGCCCAAAGCTGGCAATGGATGAGGCTGAAAGGTACCATCTGGTAGAACATGGTAGTGAACAGAAGATGCTGAAAATATGTGCTTATTGCCCTAGTGGAGTAAGCCGTAAATGGAAAGCGGGGGACTTTAACATTAAGAACATATGCCTGAATGATTGTCTGTTTGAAACAACTAGAAAGTCCCCAAGCAGTCAGAGGGGATTGGACTGTGGGAATCACATAGGAGACCTCCTACAATACACAAATGTTTTAATCAGACAGTGAAAAGCCAATTGTCTCTGGACCAAAGCAGCAAAGGAGGGAAGAGGATCTGTCTCTCAGAGAAACACTTGGTATGAAGTCTCTCACACCAAGTGAAGTACGTCTAGCACAGTGGTCGGCAAGCCGCGGCTCGCGAGCCACATGCGGCTCTTTACACATTTTAATGCGGCTCTTCTGTGTGCCGGGCGCTCGCTCCCCTCCCCTCCCTCCTCTCGGGCGGCCGCTCCCCTCCCCTCCCTCCTCTCGGGTGGCCGAGGACTCTGCAGCTAGCCCAGCAATGATTGGCCAGTCTCGCTGCCACTCACATCCTGATAGCTAGTGATTGGCTGTCAGGATGTGTGTAGGCGGGGCAGCGTGACGAACGTGAGGGGAGCTAGGCTCCTCTCACAGTCCAGCCTGAAGACCGGAACGGCGCGGGGAGCACGGCGAGAGGAACGCGCGGAGCAAAGGTAAGTGAATTGACACAGGAGGGACTTGACTTACTACTTGCTACTTACTTACTACTACTATATGAGGGATGAATTAATATGGGGGATGAATTACTATGGGGGATGAATTACTATATGGGGGATGAATTACTATGGGGGATGCATTACTATATGGGGGATGAATTACTATATGGGGGATGAATTACTATGGGGGATGAATTACTATATGGGGGAGGAATTACTATGGGGGATGAATTACTATGGGGGATGAATTACTATATGGGGGATGAATTACTATATGGGGGATGAATTACTATATGGGGGATGAATTACTATATGGGGGATGAATTAATATGGGGGATGAATTACTATAGGGGGGATGAATTACTATATGGGGGATGAATTACTATGGGGGATGAATTACTATATGGGGGATGAATTACTATATGGGGGATTAATTACTATATGGGGGATGAATTACTATAAAAACTTATTGAAACTAAAAACAGTGTACCATCCTATGTATTTTCAGTTTTAAAAATGTGGCTCTCAAAATAAATTTCAATCGTGGTTTTGGCGAGATTTGGCTCAGTTGAAAAAAAAGGTTGCCCACCACTGGTTTAGCAGATCCGACGATAGACCTTGCAGGAAGTGGACTTCTTAGTCTTCAGCATCACAGATTGAGAGATGCCCCACTCCTTTGGCTGTTAGAAACCAAGAAAAAGGATAAATACGTCCTTGTGACAACAGATCTGGACGGTCAGGCAAAGCCCACAGAACATCTGCAAGAAGTCCTCCCAGGCTGCCGTACAGCATCCATCTGTGCCAATACGGGGCAATGAGGACCCAAATGCCCTTAATCTTGATCCTGCAGAGCAGACAAGAAAAAAACTTCAGGGAAGGAAAGGAATTAATCAGGGTGTACTGATACCAAGGTGCACTCCATGTTTCCATCAACAGATCTTTGACCTGAACACAAACCTACCCTGATCGTTGTTGAACCTGGAGACTAGGAGGGCTAGAGGGCTACATAGGTTATCCCCCACCTTCGACACAGATCCTGCAACACCTTCAGGTGCTGGTTGCAGATTTTTGTAAACAGCTGACAAAGCTGAAAAATAGTAGTTTGTCCAGGATAGGATCTGCTATTCTTTTTCTGCTTTAGTGAGACTTTTTGTTTCTTCGATCGGGGATGGGCTGCAGGAACAGGAACATGTTACATGTTCCATGCTGAACTTATCCTTTGAGCTAAAGAAGGCTTGTTAGGCTTTGGAGACTTCAACGTGGAAGCTAAGGGTGTGCTGAAGCAAAGAAAACAGCTTCCTGGTAGGAATGGTTGAAGATTACATAGCAGTTTACTCCTTAGGCTGCTTTTCAGTCCTGAAAGCAGGAACATGTTCGACCATTAAAATGTGTAAGAAGGAAGGATTTGGGTTTCTAGAGCAATGGGCTGACTTTTCATTGGGGTGCATCCTATATGCTAGAGATGGTTTGCACCTAAATGGAAATGAATCTGCTGTGCTGGGGGAGAGGTTTATGGGAAGGCTGGAGGAGTATTTAAACTAGGATCGATGGGGGGAGGGAGAATTAGATTATATTGGGGCAGACAGATCAGACAGGGGTCAGTACTTATTTGTGGGTGGAATGGAGAAAGATGGGGGGAGGGCTATGGCAGGTGATAAGAAGGTTCCACTGGAACTGGTACCATTTGTATGAAAATAAAAAATATGCAAAATACGTGTGCACCAGGTGTCAATGAATTAAAGTGTTTGTTCACCAATGCCAGAAGTCTGCCAAGCAAAATAGCTGAGTTGGAAGCTTTGGTGCATGAAGAGAACTATGATTTATTTGGTATTTCTGAATCTTGGCTTTATTCTTGACATGACTGGGCCATTAATATTCCTGGCTATGTTCTCTTTTGGAGAGACAGGGTAAAAAGGAAAGGTGGTGCTGTCTGTCTCTATGTGAGAAGTGATCTCAGAGCAAGTGTGAAAGAGGATCTAGTTGATGGAGTGTGATGAGGCTGAAGCATTATGGGTGGAACTGCACATGGAGGTTCGTACTACAAAGATAATTATTGGAGTTTGTTATAGGCCACTCAGTGTTAATGAGGAGGTGGAAACTCAGCTCCTAGCACAGATCGAAAGCGCTGCAAGGACTGTGACAGTGATAATAATGGGGGATTTTAACTACCCGGAAATTGAGTGCAGTAATGGCATTGCAGGAACAGTTACAGGGCAAAAATTTATAAACCTACTACAGGATTTATAGTACAGTTCATAGAGACCCCAACTAGGAATGATGCTCTGCTGGACCTGGTAATTTCAAACCATGCAGAGACTACTAATGTCCATATAAAAGAACATCTGGGTAGCAGTGACCATAACATGATTTCATTTATTGTTAGCACATACGGGAAAAATAAAAATGCTCAACTTAACCACTTTCCCTCCAGAGGATTTATCCCCCTTCCTGACCAGGCCATTTTTTGCGATACGGCGCTGAGTTACTGTAACTGACAATTGCACGGTCATGCAATGCTGCACCCAAATGAAATGTATGTCCTTTTTTCCCACAAATAGAGCTTTCTTTAGGTGGTGTTTGATCACCTCTGTGATATTAAAAAAAATATTTTTGACTTTTTGCTATTAAACATATCCAGTAAAAATTAAAAAAAAAAAATCAAATTTCATCATAAATTTAGGCCAAAATGTATTCTGCTACATGTCCTTGCTAAAAAAAATCCCAATACATGTAAATTAATGGATTTACGTGAAAGTTATAGCGTCTACAAATGGTGGTATATATTGGAATTTTATTTTATACTAGTAATGGTGGCGATCATCGACTTATTGCATAGCAGGACTGTGGCGGGCATCCCCAGTGACACCAATACAATGATCAGTGCTAATAAAAAGCACTGATACTGTACTAATGACACTGAGCAGCAAGGGGTTAACATCTGGGGCAAGCAAAGGGGTAACTGTGTGATGTGTTGTGTTTTACTGTGTGCTGTGTGTGCGCTTTACTGTGTAAGCACATTGCTTTGCTACAAAGCAATGTTCAGGAGCTGACAGGGGAGGGATCTGTTTTGTTTACATACAGGTCTCTCCCTGGTCGATGATACACAGGATGGTCGGGTGTCGGCGAGGAGACACTGGCCGGGACTCGGTGAGCGACAGGTGAGGCTGCCAATGGCGGCGTGGGTAGGGTGCGTGCCCCTTACCCGGAAATGCGAAATCACGTATATATACACGTGATTTTGTGCACCCCTGCCGCCCTGTAACAGTATTTCTGCTATAGGGAGGCAGGAAAGCGGTTAAAGAGAGCTAATTTTCCAAGGCTGAGAGCTTCTCTCCAAGACTTAGACTGGGAGGGAATATTAGCATCAATAAACACAACACAGAAATGGGAGTTCTTCAAAAAGACTATGTGAACACACTGCAAAACATATTCCCATGGGCAACAAGTTTAAAAGGCTAAAAATCAAACCTATGTGGCTTACGGCCAAAGTTAAAAAAGCTATAAATAATAAGAAAAGAGCTTTCATTAAATATAAAAATGAAGGAACGCTATCATCGTTTACACCCTGTTCCAAATTATGCAAATTCTATTTAAGTGTCACAAAGATTAAATATTTTGTTTTTCAGTTTAACTCATGGATGGCATTGTGTGTCAGGGCTCTTTTGATCACTGAAAACAATCTCGGACACCTGTGATAATTGGGCCGGTGAGCCCAATTTAAGGAAAAACTACTAAAGGAGGGTGTTCCACATTATTAAGCAGAGCACCATTTTCAAGCAATATGGGGAAGAAAAAGGATCTTTCTGCTGCCGAAAAGAGTGAAATAGTTCAATGCCTTGGACGAGGTATGAAAACATTAGATATTTCACGAAAACTTAAGCGTGATCATCGCACTATTGAGAGATTTGTGGCTGATTCAGAGCACAGACGGGTTCGTGCAGATAAAGGCACATTGAGGAAGATTTCTGCCAGATCCATGCATCGGATCAAGAGAGCAGCTGCTAAAATACCATTACATAGCAGCAAACAGATATTTGAAGCTGTTGGTGCCTCTGGAGTCCCACGGACATCAAGGTGTAGAGTCCTCCAGAGTCTTGCAACTGTGCATACACCTTCGGCCACCAACCAATGCTCTCAAGCAGAAATGGCTGCATTGGGCAGAAAAATACAAGAAGACTAATTTTCAAACAGTCCTGTTCACAGATGAGTGCCGTGCAACCCTGGATGGTCCAGATGGATGGAGTAGTGAATGGTTGGTGGACGGCCGCCCTGTTCGAACAAGGCTGGGACGTCAGCAAGGCAGTGGTGGAGTCATGTTTTGGGCCGGAATCATGGGAACAGAGCTGGTCGGCCCCTTTAGGGTTCCTGAAGGTGTAAAGATGACCTCTGCAAAGTATGTTGAGTTTATAATAAAATCATCTTCATGCATGACAATGCACCATCTCATGCTGCAAAGAATACCTCTGCATCAATGGCTGCTATAGGGATAAAAGGAGAGAAAGTCACGGTGTGGTCTCCATCCTCCTCTGACCTCAATCCTATTGAGAAACTTTGGAGAATCCTAAAGCAAAAGATCTATGAGGGTGGGAGGCAGTTTACATCCAAACAGCAGCTCTGGGAGGCTATTCTGACATCTTGCAAACAAATGCAAGCAGAAACTGTTCAAAAACTCACAAGTTCAATGGATGCAAGACTTGTGAAGCTGCTATCAAATAAGGGGTCCTATGTTAAAATGTAACGTGACCTGTTAAAATGTTTACAAAGTTAAAATGTTGTTAAAAGTTTGATTGAAATAGCTTTTGATTTCAGTAAATACGCTGCAAACACAACAAATGACAATTTTCAGTTCTTTACAACCTATAAAGTGTTTTGAAACTTACTGTGCGTAATAATTTGGAACAGTGCATTGAAAGTTTTTTATGTTTAAAAAAAATACTGTTATGATTAGGAGGTTTGTTCAATAAAATGTGAATTGTACTCTAATAGTTGATAACATGAGAATTATGCTGACTGTTATTTACATCAATTATTTAGGTAAATGAGAAAAATATAATTTTCATAATAATTTGGAACACGGTGTAAACATTACAAAGAATATAACAGAATATGCAAAAAGGAAATCAAAGCCGCAAAAATTGAAAACGAACGACAGATTGCAAAAGATAGCAGGACAAACACCAAAAAATTCTTCAAACATATTAATAGTAAAAAGGTCTGGTCCAAGCATGTAGGCCCTTTACAAGGTAATCTAGAGTGGGTGACTGGGGACAAAGAGAAGGCAAATTTATTAAATAACTTATTCAGCTCTGTGTATACAAAGGAGCATGGGGGAGCTCTTGTCCATAATGGGCATGGTATTGACACAGCCCCAGATGATCCACATTGGCTCACAATTGATATGATCCAGGAATATTTAGACAGAATAAAGGTGAATAAAGCACCTGGACCGGATGGCATACACCCACGGGTCCTTAAAGAATTGAGCTCTGTCATTTCAAAGCCATTGTTTCTCATTTTTAAGGACTCTTTAATGACTGGCATAGTACCACTGGATTGGCATAAGGCCAATGTGATGCCTATATTTAAAAAGGGGTCAAAATCTTTACCAAGTAATTATAGACCTGTTAGTTTAACTTTTATAGTTGGGAAGATACTGAAGAGTTTAATAAAAGACACATAGATGAGTTCTTGGTGGAAAAAACAAAAAGACAGCAAGGATTAATGAAAGAGAAGTTGTCATCTGATTTTTTTTTTTATGAGGAGGTGAGCAAAACCTTGGACAGTGGGGTGGCGGTGGACGTGGTATACTTGGATTTTCCAAAAGCGGTTGACACAGTTCCCCACACATGGCTAATGTGTAAGGTAAAGTCTACAGGCTTGGAAAAATCCGTATGTAAATGGATAGAAAACTGGCTAAAAGATCGTATTCAGAGAGTAGTGGTTAATGATTCATACTCTGAATGGTCTAGGGTTGTCAGTGGTGTACCCCAAGGCTCAGTGTTGGTACCCTTACTTTTTAATATACAGTCAGGTCCATAAATATTGGGACATCGACACAATTCTAACATTTTTGGCTCTATACACCACCACAATGGATTTGAAATGAAACGAACAAGATGTGCTTTAACTGCAGACTGGCAGCTTTAATTTGAGGGTATTTACATCCAAATCAGGTGAACGGCGTAGGAATTACAACAGTTTGCATATGTGCCTCCCACTTGTTAAGGGACCAAAAGTAATGGGACAATTGGCTTCTCAGCTGTTCCATGGCCAGGTGTGGGTTATTCCCTCATTATCCCACTTAGAATGAGCAGATAAAAGGTCCAGAGTTTATTTCAAGTGTGCTATTTGCATTTGGATTCTGTTGCTCTCAACTCTCAAGATGAGATCCAAAGAGCTGTCACTATCAGTGAAGCAAGCCATCATTAGGCTGAAAAAACAAAACAAACCCATCAGAGAGATAGCAAAAACATTAGGCGTGGCCAAAACAACTGTTTGGAACATTCTTAAAAAGAAGGAACGCACCGGTGAGCTCAGCAACACCAAAAGACCGGAAGACCACGGAAAACAACTGTGGTGGATGACCAAAGAATTCTTTCCCTGGTGAAGAAAACACCCTTCACAACAGTTGGCCAAATCAAGAACACTCTCCAGGAGGTAGGAGTATGTGTGTCAAAGTCAACAATCAAGAGAAGACTTCACCAGAGTGAATACAGAGGGTTCACCACAAGATGGAAACCATTGGTGAGCCTCAAAAACAGGAAGGCCAGATTAGAGTTTGCCAAACGACATCTAAAAAAGCCTTCACAGTTCTGGAACAACATCCTATGGACAGATGAGACCAAGATCAACTTGTACCAGAGTGATGGGAAGAGAAAAGTATGGAGAAGGAAAGGAACTGCTCATGATCCTAAGCATACCACCTCATCAGTGAAGCATGGTGGTGGTAGTGTCATGGCGTGGGCATGTATGGCTGCCAATGGAACTGGTTCTCCTGTATTTATTGATGATGTGACTGCTGACAAAAGCAGCAGGATGAATTCTGAAGTGTTTCGGGCATTATTATTTGCTCATATTCAGCCAAATGCTTCACAACTCATTGGTTGCCGCTTCACAGTGCAGATGGACAATGACCCAAAGCATACTGCAAAAGCAACCAAAGAGTTTTTTAAGGGAAAGAAGTGGTATGTTATGCAATGGCCAAGTCAATCACCTGACCTGAATCCGATTGAGCATGCATTTCACTTGCTGAAGACAAAACTGAGGGGAAAATGCCCCAAGAACGAGCAGGAACTGAATACAGTTGCAGTAGAGGCCTGGCAGAGCATCACCAGGGATGAAACCCAGCGTCTGGTGATGTCTACGCGTTCCAGACTTCAGGCTGTAATTGACTGCAAAGGATGTGCAACCAAGTATTAAAAAGTGAAAGTTTGATTTATGATTATTATTCTGTCCCATTACTTTTGGTCCCTTAACAAATGGGAGGCACATATGCAAACTGTTGTTATTCCTACACCGTTCACCTGATTTGGATGTAAATACCCTCAAATTAAAGCTGACAGTCTGCAGTTAAAGCACATCTTGTTCGTTTCATTTCAAATCCATTGTGGTGGTGTATAGAGCCAAAAATGTTAGAATTGTGTCGATGTCCCAATATTTATGGACCTGACTGTATTTATAAACCATATAGGGTCTGGGATTAAAAATCCCATTTCAGTCTTTGCAGATGACACCAAGCTGTGCAGTGGAATAACGTCTTTACAGGATGTCTCCAATTTACAAGCTGACCTCAGTGCACTGTTTAATTGGGCAACTATGTGGCAAATGACGTTTAATGTTGATAAATGTAAGGTGAATCAATGGTGGAGAAGGATCTGGGAGTTCTGGTAGATCACAAGCTTAATAATGGCATGTAATTCCAAGCTGCGGTTTCTAAAGCGAGCAAAATCCTCTCTTGTATTAAAAGTGGTATAGACTCCAGAGAGAGATATAATTTTACCCCTGTACAGATCATTAGTAACACCTCATCTGGAATATACACTTCAGTTTTGGGCACCAATTCACAAAAAATGAACATTGGGGAACTGGAGAAAGCACAGAGAAGGGCAACTAAACTGATAAGAGGCATGGAGGAGCTCAGCTATGAGGAAAGATTAGAGGAACTGAATTTATTCTCTCGAGAAGAGGAGATTAAGGAGGGATATGATCAACATGTATAAATACATCAGTGGTTCATATAGTGAACTCAGTGTAGAGCTATTCACCCTGAGGTCATCACAGAGGACAAGGGGGCACTCTTTATGTATGGAGGAAAAAGATTTAATCTCCAAATACGGAAAGGTTTCTTCACAGTGAGAGCTGTGAAAATGTGGAATAGACTCCCTCAAAAGTTGGTTCTGGCCAGCTCAGTGGATTGCTTTAAAAAAAAGTTCTGGATTCTTTCCTAGATACACAGAATATAACTGGATACTGACCTTTATAGTTAAATTTGATCCAGAGAATATTCAACTGCCTTACCGGGGTTCAGAAAGTAATTTTTTCCCCTCTGGATCAACTGTGGGTATAGATTATAACTTTTTTTTTTTTTTTAATGGTTGAACTGGATGGACTTTTGTCTTTTTTGAGCCAGACTAACTATGTAACTATTATGGCAGTCACCTTGTGGAGGTGCTGAATCAAAGGCTGAAACAGACCACTTCTGAACAAAGTCCTCACTAAACAGGCAGAGAGACAAAAATCGCAATGTATTGCAAAAGGGTAAAGCGGCTCAGTTTGAGATAACAACTCAGAATCAGACAGTCTTTGTAGTCTGCATTGGCTCAGAAGTGGCCAAGGCTACATTTAAATTGGATGCTGCAGTCCATGGCTCAAAAGCTGCCAAGACAAGTAAATTGGATCCTGATTATACTGGAGAGGGGATGGCAGTGCTCTTGCGGTCTCAGCGATCAGTTGAAACCTGGTTAATTTGGAGCATAAAATCCTGCAGGACTGTAGTAAAAACCTCAGTTGAAAGGGCAGAGGGCCCATCCACAATGGATCTCAAATGACGAACAAATAGATTGTAATACCAGAAGGCAGCACGATTCCAGGCTACAGATATCACTACTATTAGAGGTGTGCTGCAGGCAGTCCTCATCTATAAGGGGATGGCATGCTGGGGGAAGCTGGCACAGCAGCACTGTGCCTCAACCAGGGCATCGTCCCTTTCCCCCTATTCTAGTATTAGCATCTAGAACCACATGTTGCAGCCATGAAGGCAATGTACAGGGTAATTGTTAGAGAAGTTCAAAACTGGAGGTTAGGGCACCTGGAGGTGACTGGAAAAGTCAGTGGGAAAATAGGAAACATACAGGGCCTGGCACCCAATAACAATGAGGGAGACCCCAATGTCCAGCTCAAATGGCCTACTCAAAAATTGAGTCTTCAGAAAGCACAAGCAGAAGGCAACGCCAGCATTTCAGCACCTGGAGAACAGAGCTTAGTGCCTTAGAGCACTTCCAGGCTCACCTGGCAATGCCCAGTTCAGTGGGATCTGGCTGTGGTAACAGCCCAAAAGCTAGGCTGAAGATGACTGCACCAGATAGCTGCAAATCAGTGGGAAGACCACCTTCAGCTGTCTACAGTAGTCCAGAATGAAGACAAAAAGATGCCTAAAAAAATAAGTAAAATAAATCATATAAATCATTATAGATATATATATATATAATTTTTTTTTTTAACAGAAAAAGTTATATCTTTAAAACAGTAGCATGTAGAAGGCGTCCATCCTCTTACAGTACCAGCAAAAAACTGTGGCATGCTGATAGGCCGGCCTACAACTTTTTTTTTTTGGCTTTTTTCTAGTCCTTCTGTAGCAAGCAGTAAATCCTGAAGGTTTAAGACTGGGTGTCCCTCAATGGACAAGACAGAAAAAGTCATTTCTTTAAGCTATTACTACTGCTATTTAAAGAGGTTGTAAAGGCTCAAGGTTTTTTACCTTCATGCATTCTATGTATTAAGGTAAAAAAAAAACCTTCCGTGTGTAGTGGCTCCCTCCTAATACTTAACTGAGACCCATCGCGATTCAGAGATGTGCACTCTCCCTCCTCATTGGTTCCCACTGCTGTCAATAACAGCCAGTAAGGAGAGAGTGGGGGGGGGGGGGGGCGGACTCTGTGTGAATAGACACGCAGAGCAGCGTCTCAGGAGCGAGCCTGCTTGGGTGTCCCCATAGCAAGCTGCTTGCTATGGGGGCACTAAGCAGGAGGGAGGGACCAGGAGCACTGGCGGGGAACCTGAGAAGAGGAGGATCAGGGCTGCTCTGTGTAAAACCATTGCGCAGAGCAGGTATGTTTGTCATTTTTTTTTTTTTTTTTTTTAAAGAGCTATAATATCACTTTAAAAGCAAGTAAGAAAGTACCTCTAGGTTCTTTCCAAAGTGATATTAAAGCTTTAAATAAAAAAAAAAAAACATGTCATACTTCCCTGCTCTGTGCAATGGTTTTACACAGAGCAGCCCTGATCCTTTTCTTCTTGGGTCTCCCACCGGCGCTCCTGGCTCCTCCCCTTGACCAGTGCCCCCAATAGCAAGCCGTTTGCTAAGGGGGCACTGGTGCATGCTCGTTCCCAAGTCCTGCTCTTTGCATCCATAAGACATATAGAGCTGTGGCTTGGCCCTGCCCCTGCTCTCCCCTCACTGGCTTACTAACTATAATTGATAGCAGTGGAAGACAGTGTCTCAGCCAATGAGGAGAGAAAGAACTAGGACAACCAAGGCTCCTGTGCACATCGCTGGATCAAGAGAGGGGCTCAGGTGTGTATTGGGGGAAGATATGTGGGGAAAATCACAAGTTTTTTTTACCTTCTTGCAAGTTTATACACTAAAGCTGAACTTTACCCATAACAACTTGATACAAAAATAATGTTCTTTAGCAAGGAAAATACATTCCACATTAATAATGATGCAACCAAAATTATTGTGTGCTCTAAATTGCCTCCAGCATTGTTTCTTCTTGCTGGGGGTTACCATTTTGCTGAAGCCTGAAGTGAGTTAGCAGGACTTAATTTTCTGAATAAAGTTTCACTTTAATTGCATGTAATTGTAATAAAAGCCAATATAATGTTTTCCTTTACAATAAATGCGTAATGCAAGCAGAGATATAGGTATACAGTAAAACAGGTATTATTTCTTACATGGGTTTACCCAAGGTGGATGACTGGGCTTGCAACCAATCCTGAGAAAGGAACAAAAAACACTATTACGTACTAAAACCAGATGCTACAATTAACAATACTAGTAAAAAAACACAATACTGATTAATAAAAATTGGAGAACAGAAAATGGAGCTGTTGCCCTTACAACCAGTCTGGACAACCTACCAACGTATCATTCAAATGGAGAAGACTGGTTGGTGCACATTGGTATGAATGCACATTGCTTACTAACACACCATATGCATTATGTATGTTATGAGGACTTCAAAATATATACATATTTGCAGTCTTTAGTATAGGCCACATGAGCTTGGCTGCATGGGTACATCCATTCGATTATAAGACCCAAAGACCTTCAGCACAACCACTAAGGACAGAGTGTAATGCTAAAAATGAATGACCCCCATTATGTGCCAAAATGTGCCTAATGGTAAACTTACCACAATAAAAAATAAAACTAAATATAGATTCAAAGGAATGCGCTAAATAAAATGTCACTATTTAATTAAGTGTCCATAATAAATCTGTGCAAGTCCAAAACACCATAAAAACTCAAAATTTCATCTGTGAACTCATAACACCGTGATTGATCCACCACCAAATGAATTAGATGGACACACCAGAGCTAAATGCTGATCAGATTATAGACCAGCACTTTTGCTCTGGGAGCGATGGGTAAACGATATCCAGATTGTAGATATAATATTTTGCAGTAATATTCACATATCCAGGTGATCAGTAGCAATATTCGGCAATGATGAACAACATCTCACTAACAGAAGCAATGCTCTGCAGCCAAAAATCTCAGGATGAATCTCTCCATGTGCCACCGTATCTCCATAAATGTATGAGCCACACTCAGGGACAAAAGGAAAAGAAATGATGGTGCAGCACATTTAAAACACATATACATTTATTAAAACATCCAAAGCACTCACAAATAGGGTGTCCAGACAGTCACCAGCTTCATCAGCAATATACAGCACTGAGTAGTGGACGATCCCCGCTCACCGCAGATCACCTCCGACACACACAGGGGGAAAAAACATCCTGACATCATCAAGTAGGCCACACCCAACACGCTTCGTCACCACGACGTCATCAAGGGGCAGCACCGCCCCTTGGCGTCATGGTGACGAAACGCGTTGGGCATGGCCTACTTGATGTTGACGTCAGGACGTTTTTTCCCGTGTGTGTTGGAGGTGATCCGCGGATCGTCCACTACTCAGTGCTGTATATTGCTGATCAAGCTGGTGTCTGTCTGGACACCCTATTTGTGAGTGCTTTGGATGTTTTAATAAATGTATATGTGTTTTAAACGTGCTGCACCATCATTTCTTTTCCTTTTGTCCCTGAGTGTGGCTCATACATTTATGGAGATACGGTGGCACATGGAGATATTCATCCTGAGATTTTTGGCTGCAGAGCATTGCTTCTGTTAGTGAGATGTTGTTCATCATTGCCGAATATTGCTACTGATCACCTGGATATGTGAATATTACTGCAAAATATTATATCTACAATCTGGATATCGTTTACCCATCGCTCCCAGAGCAAAAGCGCTGGTGCTGGTCTATAATTTTATCAGCATTTAGCTCTGGTGTGTCCATCTAATTCATTTGGTGGTGGATCAATCACGGTGTTAAGAGTTCACAGATGAAATTTTGAGTTTTTATGGTGTTTGGACTTGCACAGATTTATTATGGACACTTAATTACATAGTGACATTTTATTTAGCGCATTCCTTTAAAATTATTTTGGCATAAAATGAAAAAATATATACAAATTTTTTTGGGTTGGGAGATGCTGCTATTTATATATATATATATTTTTTTTTATAGAAAGTGTGGCGATTTTCCTATTTTATTTTATTTAGTGTAAATATAGATTCAACCTTAACTTTCAGTGTTACCATAAAAAATGGACTATTGTCAATACGGCTGCTCACACCCCTTGTGTTCCCACAAGTGTACAAAATGCCGCAATGTATCCAACAATAGTGCCGCGCAGTATAGCAATAATGATCAAATCAATTATACCATGTCCTGAAATAAATATATCAAAACCATAACCAACATATTATAACTTATCAATAAATAAGTGACAGTGATTTCCACCAGTCTCAAGTGTCCATACTATCTTGCAACCATACAGTGGTAATAAAAAGAAGAATCAAACCCCCCTATAAAATAATCACATCTTGTTGCTTTACAGCCTGAACCGAAGACAGACACACAGGTTTTTTTCTATCCAGCTGTATTTATTCAAGATCACCACACACACTCACACACACTAAAGCATGGAGGTGGTAATAACCTGTTATGAGAATGTTCCTCTGCAGCAGGGACTGGAGCACTTGTCAGGATAGAAGAAAAAATGGCTGGGACAAAATACTGTCAAATTCTTGAGCTAAATCTGCTGCCCTCTTCCAGAAAGTTGTCAATGGGAAGAAGGTTTACCTTCCAACATGACAAAGACCCAAATCACACAGCAAAAATGAGCACACAATAGTTGAAAGAGAAAAAGGTGAATGTCCTTGCCTGGCGTAATCAGAGTCCAGACTTAAACCCCATTGAAAATCTGTGGAATGACTTGAAGACTGCAGTCCACAAATGGTCACCATCAAATGTAACTGAACCTGAGCAGATCTGCAAAGAAGAATGGGCAAATATTGCAAATTTTAGATGTGCATAATTAGTAGAGACACATCCCAACAGACTAATGGCGGTAATTAAAGCAAAAGGTGGTTCATCAAAATACTGACACAAGGGGGTGGTCGTTTTTCCAACTCAGTGATTCTGATTTTTTAATTTATTTCTGACATGTTGGTGTTAGATCTTTCACATGGATGTTATAAGTTGCACTGAGTAAATAAAGCTGGATAAAACATTTTCAGGTCTCATTTCAGGTTGCAAAGTAACAAAATGTGATTATTTTAAAGGGGGATGCGTTAATATTTCATCAACTTCAATATTTCACCACGTGTATATCTCTTTACATCATACATATGCTCTCATCTTGAATTCTGACCCAATAACAGGTCTTATGCGCTTGCCCCTTAAAGTGGGGTCTCTTATACCACAGTTCTTGTGCCTTTCGCCACCTTGCTGCTGTTCTCAGTCCTTCATCCTCAGTATTCACACGATGAATGGAGATAATTCACTCAAGACACATTAGGAAATATAGTGCTTTCCATATAATAGACTCTATTTTTATAAAATATGTGTTATACTCAACTTAATCTGTGTACTAGCTCTGGTGAACATCAGTATCCATGTATATAAACAACAAGAAAACCTCCAACAAAATTGCCAACCACACACTTCCCAACACTCAATCGTGTAACTTCATCAGGGAATAAGGAGGTCGGTACATGCCAAGTGCCTTTTATATCCCAATAGCTGATTTGTTCCCATGGAGGCAGAGTAAATTGAATAGCAGATACATGGTGAGATAATGAAGTTGATGAAATATTAATGTAGCACAGAATTTTTAATACTGGATACCACAGTTATTGAACATTAAATTGTAAAATATATTATATTATTATTATTATTATACAGGATTTATATAGCACCAACAGTTTGCGCAGCGCTTTACAATATAAGGGAGACAGTACAATTACAATACTTTCAGTACAGAAGGAATGTGAGGGCCTTGCTCGTGGAGCTTACAATCTAAAGGATATATGGTTGCAAGATAATACGGACACTTGGGACTGGCTGAAATCACTGTCATTTATTTATTTATTGATAAGTTATAAGATCCTGATATTGGTTTTGATATACAGTATTTATTTCAGCACATGGTATAATTGATTTGTTCATTATTATTATACTGCGCGGCACTATTTTTGGATACATCCATCTGACTGCTTGTGCTTACAAAAATATGACAGCAGCACAGGATTACACAGAGCAGTGAGAGTTGGGTCTGCTGACAGTAAGATCTAGCAGAATTAGGGCACTCTGTTGAGCAGACTATTATCTTGACCTTTTCCCACACTGATCGCATTACAAGAATCGACCTTGATCTGGCCTATTTAATGAAACCGCATAAGCAAAATCAATTAATAGACAGAACCAAGGCCACCTAAAAGCCATTCGGCTTATCAGGAACAAATGTGCATTACAAAACAAAATGAACAATTGTCCTAACCGCTATAAAAACCTCTTTAGAGTCCACATTGGTCACCTCCTCAGTCAGCGATGCTCTTCGACTGCTGCTGTGAACTAGAAAAAAATTACAAAGTAAGAGACAGATAAAGAGAATATTATGTTAGCTGTATGTATTTTTTAAGGCTGCCTACATCAGAGTTTATATGCAATTGGGCAGCTTTTATGTCTGCTACATTTATCGGTACAGCAAGATTGTCAGGTGCACGCTTTCCTGTATATAAGAGGCTTTGATAGCCACCAAAGTTTCCTTTGATCCTGGGAAAGTGTCATACTTCTACCTCCCTATTACTGTGATGAAAAGTGCTAAATACAACACACACAAAAATCATGTTAGTACATTAATGAGTGTGTATTCAGCCATAAGCTTTATTATTAAATTAATAAAGGCCAACAAAATGAGCAAGAGAGACTAAACTCCAGCCTTACCACAGTTGTACAGGTTTCTCTACTATTCTGAAATTGGTTACTGTGATTTCATTGTTGCAGCAAATCTGATACAGTTCACGTCTAGCATCATTTAGCGCTTTCCTTCCTATCCCTGGCCCATCCCTTTCAATCATTGGCCCTCAGTTCTTTCAATCCTGGTGGCTCAGGACCACATGTGGACATTGCCTAGGATAGTCTACATACAAATGCAATCTGTCAAGGAATTAAATGTGAACAAGAAATTGTGCTCAGAGAACTGATAAAGCAGCTGGCACAACAATCGATACAGACTCTTCAAATGGGTACAAATCAAAAGTGCAGTTCCATCTGAGATAATATTCAACAAATAAAGCAAATTATATAATAAAGTGAGTTCTCATAGTAAAACTGTGAAAAGAAAAATAGCAGTCCCAAAGTGATGAAAAAAAACAGGATCCTCAACTACACAATAAAATGATATAACTTTCCTTGCCCCAAACAACATCAGATGTGATGAAACGCGTAGGGTAGAGCAAACACTAGTGACGGCATCACACACCCCGATTCTAGGAAGCAGCTCGTCTAAGCTTTGGGACCGGAAAATGATAGATAAGCGCTTATCCTTTTTAATACTGTGAGTAATTAGCACTTTTTAATAAACTTTATACTGCGATTTTACGCTACGTGGCTCCGTTGTATGGTCAACGTCAATGCTCTCTTTCCATTGTATGGTCAAGTTGTAACAGTTGGAATATGAGGCTCTTATGATGGTGTAATCACATCCAGAGGAGTTGTTCAACATCCCAAGCGGGGACCATATTAATAAACAGGCGTATTTGACTCTACTTGGTTGAAATAGTTAATTTTCCTTGGTAAGTGTGTTTTATAAAGCACACGGTGGTGAATCACTATGATATATCAAGAGCCACTTTAGTGGGTGGATGAAGATCTGTTTTTTTCCCACTTTGGGACTTCTTTTATTCTTTTCATAATTTGCTATGGACTTAATCTGCCTAGGAATGCCTGCTCCTCCAGACAGAAATTCACCCATCAATGCATTTTGATATTTCCATAACTCCTCTGAGGAGTAGCTAGTCCAGTGAATTAAAATTTTTGTTTGCTCCAAAGAATGTGGTCATGGTTATCTGCCTAAAGATATTTTTAGTAGCAGATATTTCATTCATATAAACTCAAGTAATGTCACCACTTTCCTAAGGGACCCTTCACATAAGAAGGAAATGCATGTGACTAAGTTATCATTTATTATCACTCAAACCATCTCCTCAAGACTTACACTGCTCTAAGCGCAAGGACTGAGAGATCTTATGGAATTCCATGAATCCAGCACAGGATCGTACTTGTTTCAGGCTAGAAGGATGATATGGGTCCATCTACAAAATAAAGGAAAAAAATTCTAGCAAACCATACTGGGGGGGATTAAATCAAGGCAATTTGTGTCATGTTAGAGGAAAATTGTTGATTATGTCACAACTTAATGACAATTTTGGCTTTATGTTCCTCTGGAACTGAATATCTGAAACACTTCCATTATTCCCCCAACTTCTCCAAATAGCTTATCTGTGTGTAGAATGGCACTACTTCACAGGAGAGAAGTTGCAAGATTAATATACACCTTACCAACACGTACACCAGTGGTTCTCAACCTGTGGGTCGCGACCCCTTTGGGGGTCGAACGACCCTTTCACAGGGGTCCCCTAAGACCATCAGAAAACACATATTTCCGATGTGTAAAGAACAGCTACTGTGTAGAAAGCAGCTACTGTGTTGAAAGCAGCAGTATTGGAGGTAAAACGACACTCATGAATTATAATTACTGGGTAAATAATTTTATGGTTGGGGGTCACCACAACATGAGGAACTGTATTAAAGGGTCATGGCATTAGGAAGGTTGAGAACCACTGACGTACACAAATCTGGGGTACAATCTGCTATTTGTCGCACTACCATGAGACAAATTTCTAAACAGTATCTATAAGGCTCAGTCAACTTTACCTAGAGGGTTCCTGTAATTTTGCTGAGGATTTGAAAGCGCTTTTTGGCCTTCATGATAATGGAGTCTTAAGATCTGGTAAGTGTGCATCTATATCACCTGGTGATGGGGATCCTCATGAGTGCATTATTACTATAATAAGTGCATTTGATTGTTTTATCTGGGGTCAACACATCTGGTGAGTGGTAATATTTTTCATTGGGGTTGGAGTTATATGAAAGAATCTTAAGAAGCCTGATTCCTGATGCTGCAATCTGGGTGAATTAAGTCAACGTTTGGCGCTACAACTGTGATTTACAGTCAGATCCATAAATATTGGGACATCGACACAATTCTAACATTTTTGGCTCTATACACCACCACAATAGATTTGAAATGAAACGAACAAGATGTGCTTTAACTGCAGACTGTCAGCTTTAATTTGAGGGTATTTACATCCAAATCAGGTGAACGGTGTAGGAATTACAACAGTTTTCATATGTGCCTCCCACTTGTTAAGGGACCAAAAGTAATGGGACAATTGGCTTTTCAGCTGGTCCATGGCCAGGCGTGTGTTATTCCCTCATTATCCCAATTACAATGAGCAGATAAAAGGTCCAGAGTTCATTTCAAGTGTGCCATTTGCATTTGGAATCTGTTGCTGTCAACTCTCAAGATGAGATCCAAAGAGCTGTCACTATCAGTGAAGCAAGCCAACATTAGGCTGAAAAAACAAAACAAACCCATCAGAGATATAGCAAAAACATTATACGTGGCCAAAAAAACTGTTTGGAACATTCTTAAAAAGAAGGAACGCACCGGTGAGCTGGAAGACCACGGAAAACAACTGTGGTGGATGACCGAAGAATTCTTTCCCTGGTGAAGAAAACACCCTTCACAACAGTTGGCCAGATCAAGAACACTCTCCAGGAGGTAGGTGTATGTGTGTCAAAGTCAGCAATCAAGAGAAGACTTCACCAGAGTGAATACAGAGGGTTCACCACAAGATGTAAACCATTGGTGAGCCTCAAAAACAGGAAGGCCAGATTAGAGTTTGCCAAACAACATAAAAAAGCCTTCACAGTTCTGGAACAACATCCTATGGACAGATGAGACCAAGATCAACTTGTACCAGAGTGATGGGAAGGGAAGAGAATGGAGAAGGAAAGGAACTGCTCATGATCCTAAGCATACCACCTCATCAGTGAAGCATGGTGGTGGTAGTGTCATGGCGTGGGCATGTATGGCTGCCAATGGAACTGGTTCTCTTGTATTTATTGATGATGTGACTGCTGACAAAAGCAGCAGGATGAATTCCGAAGTGTTTCGGGCAATATTATCTGCTCATATTCAGCCAAATGCTTCACAACTCATTGGACGCTGCTTCACAGTGCAGATGGACAATGACCCAAAGCATACTGCAAAAGCCATCAAAGAGTTTTTTAAGGGAAAGAAGTGGAATGTTATGCAATGGCCAAGTCAATCACCTGACCTGAATCCGATTGAGCATGCATTTCACTTGCTGAAGACAAAACTGAAGGGAAAATGCCCCAAGAACAAGCAGGAACTGAAGACAGTTGCAGTAGAGGCCTGGCAGAGCATCACCAGAGATGAAACCCAGCGTCTGGTGATGTCTATGCGTTCCAGACTTCAGGCTGTAATTGACTGCAAAGGTTTTGCAACCAAGTATTAAAAAGTGAAAGTTTGATTTATGATTATTATTCTGTCCCATTACTTTTGGTCCCTTAACAAGTGGAAAGCATATATGCAAACTGTTGTAATTCCTACACCGTTCACCTGATTTGGATGTAAATACCCTCAAATTAAAGCTGACAGTCTGCAGTTAAAGCACATCTTGTTCGTTTCATTTCAAATCCATTGTGGTGGTGTATAGAGCCAAAAATGTTAGAATTGTGTCGATGTCCCAATATTTATGGACCTGACTGTATTTACAGGTTCATTTTAAGTCATGAAAAGACCCCTGAAAGCATTTATTGAAAACAGTAAGAAAAAAACAGTAAACATCAGCACTCATAAAACCCTAGGCCTTATGAGTAAATGCTGACATGCAAAACAGATCCAGTGTCTTTGTAGCATTTGTGGGCTTTTGTCATTGTGAATACATGATCACTGGTCCTTGGATGTATCGGTTACGGGTCATTTCAATACTTGAATAATAAACAAGCCTGCAGTTTACCATTTCAGCTGGGTTTATGTCTTCTTTGCTTTGGGGTTCTGATTTCTTCTGTTGTTTTTGAACCATTATACTATCCCTATGACCTGGAAAAAAAAAAAATTCAGGTCAGACACAGTAACATTATTATTATTACTACAGGTACTTATATAGCTCTGTCAATTCACGAAGCACTTTACATATATATTGTACATTCACATCAGTCCCTAACCCTCAAGGGGCGTACAATCTAAGGCCCCTAACTCACATTCATACATACACATACTTGGGCCAATTTAGACAGGAGCTAATTCACCTACCAGCATGTCTTTGGAGTGTGGGAGGAAACCGGAGTACCCAGTGGAAACCCACGCAGGCACAGGGAGAACATGCAAACTCCAGGCAGGTGGTGCCATGGTTGGGATTTGAACCAATGACCCTAGTACTGCCAGGCAGAAGTGTTAACCATTTAGCCACTGTGCTGCCCCTATAGATCTACTTAAAATCTATGAAAACAACATTTTTTGCCACTATCTTTAAAGCACACATTACAACAAATACCCTGAAGGTAGGCAAACATACATTAAACTTAAAACATTACATAGGGTACATTCACATTTGCGAATGCACCCTGTGTGGGATTAGCTGCGAGTAGGCAGCACCACTGAAAGTCATGGGAAGCTGCCGATGCTTGAATCTAATTGTGTCAACTTGCATGTACAGTAATAACTCATGCAGCTTTCATGTGCCCGTGGCCATTTATTTAATTTTACATACAGCACAGAGCCCTCACTGCGATGAAGCCCAAAAACCTCATGTAGCCCAGAGAGGTGTCTAGACTTAGGAAGCAATGATACACTCTTCCTTCCTGTGTTTAATGAGCTGTAAAACAAAATACTTCATCCCCATGTAGTGTAAAACAAAAGGAGGTGGCACCCCAGGAAGAACACAGGAGGAGATAGGACATGACTTTAGACGTAAGGGTTAATGGAGAGAAGAAGGTTATGTTCTTACAGAGGCCATTATAACCACTTTGAGAACAAATGGAGTGCCCTGGGAGCAACAGCACCTGAGGAAGTCCCCAGAGGAGCACATAAAATCACAAAGACAACAAAGAAGAGCAACTTCTTGCAAAAGGAAGTGCACAAGGAGCGCAAAAGCCAAGGTGTTAGCAAGAGGATATACAAGACCTTACAAAAGACCTGCAGGGGGGAATCTCCATGCCCCTGGGAAGAGAGGAGCATACGACCCAGAGGTTGGAATGTGTCTAACTAGCGAATATTAAACAATCTGAGATACTGGAAGATATCTGATGGAGAGGCTGTAGAGCAGTTACATAATTAAGATGTACAGTGAGATGGGCTGACAAGTACCTACAGACCACATGTGGAGTGTAAACAAGCAATTACAGGAGTTACTGAGAACAAGGGCCTGCAAACGTTTTCGGCACTAGGCTGGCAAAGAAGTTGACTGATGCCAATACTAATTCCTTTTGAGGAGGCGAAAGCAGAATGATTTTTCAGCTCATAAAACATCGTCTATTGATCTTTGGCCCTGATATAAGGAGAGAGGGCATATCAAATATCAGGGAACAGCCAGAGGGTTACAGGCCAGGGAGGTCTGTGTAAACAGGGCAATGTAACAGAGCTAACCTCCATACACAATGAGAAGTAGAGTTCCAGTGACCTTAAGTGGAAAAGACAGGAACTTGCTGTCCTACAGGAGTCCACCAGTAGAACCTGAGAGGAATTCTCAAGGAGATGCAACCAAAGGGTACTAATGGCGGTATGTTCATGAACATGGGGTCATTGTTAGACAAAATGTCATGATAAAGGGAATACCATTTTTAATGATAGGAGGATCATACTCAGATAACACGAGCAGTAAAAGGTCTTGGGAAAAAGCCCGAGAGTGGGGTGAGGCATCAACCCTAGAGGGAAGCACTATAATTTGTATTGGGCAAATGGTCAGATCTTGAAAAGAAAAAAAAAAACTTCAAAGCACCCAGAGGCATGAAGGCTCAGGGGGTTTGACTAAGAGTCTAATTAATGACATAGCATTACAAGCTGTAGCTAGATCGGCATCGTAAAAACTACATTGAAGTGTGGATAGATAGTAAAACCCATCACATTGCGGGTGCAATCAAAGTCAGAAGATCTCTTATAAGAGAGAGATAATGGCAAGTCTGAAGAAGACCAGAAACCATGCAACTGCAGTAGACTTAGTGACAAGTCTACAGGAGGTCAGCCAGGAGTCGGTCTACTTCAGTAATTAGAATAGATGTTTTTAGGAAAATGATGGAACATGCATTCTGATAAGTCTCCATTTGCAGGATTTTGAAGTCTTTGGAATTCTCAATGAAGGACGCAGTGAAATAAAAGGGCAGGATTCTTTGTCTAATGTGGAGCAGTTGTTAGTAGACATCATTTTCTCAATTTGTCAAGGGGTGGGGGCAACTTTTAATGTGAAGGTTTTTGAGCAGGTCTGCTGGATTTAGTGTTGACGGGTCTTCCATGACGGGAAAAACATCCCTGAGGGGGTGAACCGATTGTATAAACATCGTAGAGGAGGACCATTGAATACAGAAGCATGATTGAGTTTAGTGGGGTAGGAACCCCCTTTCCTCAGTAGCCTCCTCAATGTTTCCCTTAAGAGAATTTCCAAAGAGGAGCTTACCTGCAAGAGCACAAGGCTCCTTTCAAGAGGGCGTTCTGGCGACCAGCCTTTAGAGTGTCATTAAAGTAAAAAAAAAATATTACTGCTAATTATCTTTAACCATTTCAATACCGGGCAATTTTACACCTTCCTGCCCAGGCCAGTTTTCACGTTTCAGCGCTCTCACACTTTGAATGACAATTGCGCGGTCATACAACATTGTACCCAAACTAAAATTTTATCATTTTCTTCACACAACTAGAGCTTTCTTTTGGTGGTATTTAATCACCGCTGGGGTTTTTATTTTTTGCTAAATTAACAAAAAAATACCGAAAATTTTGAAAAAAAAAACACGTTTTTCTTTGTTTCGGTTATAAAAGTTTACAAATAAATAATTGTTCTTCATAAATTTAGGCCGAGATGTATTCTGCTACATGTCTTTGGTGAAAATAACCCAAATTAGAATGTATTTTTTAGTTTGTAGGAAAGTTATAGAGTTCACAAACTATGGTATAGATCTGAATATTGATCAATCCTGAAGTACTGACGGCCAATCTAATTTCTTGAGGTCCAAGAATGTCAGAACAGTACAGATATCCCCCAAATGACCCCTTTTTGCAGTGTAGACAGTCCGACGTACTTCATAAGAGGAATGGCGAGTTTTTTGAAGTTGTATTTTTTTTGTCATAATTTTTTGGAAAATTAAAAAATTAAAAAAATTTTCACAATTTTTTTTTTTACATACTGTCACCAGTGCAGTACAGCTTCATCATATAACTGGCATGGCGGTGAACAGGGACACTGACTGGTGACAGTATAAAAATAATATATATATATAAATTTTTTATTCATTTTTTTAAAGATTTTTTTCCATATTTTACTATGACCAAAGTAGTACAATGTTACCATAGTAACATTGTACTACTTTGGGGAAGTGATCAGTATTTTTTTTTTTTTTTTTTTGTTATTTACACAATTTGCTTATAGCAAAGAATTACTTTGCTATAAGCAAGCATTTACCAGAATGAAATCGATTCATTCAGTTTTTTTTTTTTTTGTGCTTAGCTGTGATTTGGTCACAGCTAATCACATGACATGTGCATGTGACCTGCTGTGACCATTCACAGCTAGGCACTAGTATACAATGGATGGCATGAATGAAGCCATCCATTGTATACAACTGTTATGTGACCTGCTGTGATTGGTCACAGCAGGTCACATGGTACCAGCAACGGGAGCCGATACTCGGATCTGTCATCGGCCGTGTCCGAGGTACACGGCCGGTGACAGATCGCGCTGCTGCGCCGCTCTGCAGTTGCACGTGCGGGAGCACGCCAAATGGCGTGCACCCGGCATGCAGAAGCACTTTTGCCGCTGCCAAACGGCCATTGGCTGGGCGGCAAATGGTTAAAAACAGGTATTGTACCTTTTATGATAAAATAAAAATTATGCATGTACACTGCATTATAGAATACCTGGTTGATCCCATTATGATTCCCTAGATATACATCAAGTAAAAATTTTAATTTTTGGGGCAGGTTTAGTGCAGTAAAGAAAAGCACCAAAAACACACCTCCCCGTTGAAATTAATGGAGAAAGCGGAAAAAAAATGCATAAAAAAAATGTACCCACATTGAGTTTTTGGTCCTGAAAAAAATGCCCTGTAAATGAGGTAAATACCTGGCAAAAACGCATACGTGTTTTGCTACAGATCAATGTGAAAGAAAGTATCCTAACTGATCTAGAAACTGCTCATGAGTCATAAGGCAATAAGCAGTCAGATCTCGATAGAAGTCAAAGAAAGAAGGAAAACTGGTGAAAAATAAAAATCATCTCCACAGAAGGAGTCGGTCACCTACGGACACAGACAAAAACTGGAGCCTCTCAGAGTGAGGGTTATATGGATACACTGGAAGGCAGTTCCCAGCAAAGTTTTTGCCAGTGTCCAACCACTTGAAGTTAGCAGCATATAACCCATGGTCTAAGAATCCACTACTATGTCCTGTACTGTACAGTCAAGATAAAAAGGCTGTGATGGAATGGTAGAGATACTGTTCAAAGCAACTCATACACAAAACTTAAATAGAAGAAACACAGAAGAACAGGACTTAAAACTGCTAAAACAGAGCTTTAAAGTGTTACTAAACCCATGACCCTGAATTCAGTATATCTGGTCTCCCACAATATATTCTAGTAAATATAAGCTGCTAAATACCTTTTCTTGTCAGCAGTATTCAGCAGTCTTCTGACTTCTATCAGTGTACAGCAGACCTTGTAGGAGGTTTATTCATTTTGCTCTAGGAAGATGCAGAACCCCTGACCTCTGTCTGGACAGTGCTTATCATATGCACTCTCTCAAGAAAAAAAAAAAAACCTCTCTAACAATACACACCAAACTGAGCATGTGCAGAGTGACTCCACATGATATGTCTTATTAGGAGATAAGAGGGATACACTGGAAGAAGGGGATGATCAGAGAAGTCGGGATCAAACAGCCTTTTTACACAATGTAAAGCAGGGGTCCTCAAACTTTTTAAACAGGGGGCCAGTTCACTGTCCCTTAGACCGTTGGAGGGCCGGACTATAGTTTTAAAAAAAAAAAACTATGGTCATCTCCTGTACTGTGTCCGCATTTGTTCAGAGACTACGGACATACAACGGCGGTGGGAATACTGGGCCGGCTGCTCTATAAGACGCACAGACATTTCCCCCCAAGTGTCTTATGGAGCGAAATAGTGTCCCATCATTGGGGTCAGTGGGAGGAATAGTGTCCCATCATTGGTGTCAGTGGGAGGAATAGTGCCTCATCATTGGTGTCAGTAGGAGGAATAGTGCTCCATCATTGGTGTCAGTGGGAGGAATCGTGCCCCATCATTGGTGTCAGTGGGAGGAATAGTGTCCCATCATTGGTGTCAGTGGGAGGAATAGTGTCCCATCATTGGTGTCAGTGGGAGGAATAGTGTCCCATCATTGGTGTCAGTGGGAGGAATAGTACGTCATTGGTGCCAGTGAAGGGGGGGGGGGTGGAATAGTGCCCCATCATTGATGTCAGTGGGGGGAGGAATAGTGCCCCATCATTGGTGTCAGTGGGGGGAGGAATAGTGCCCCATCACTGGTGTCAGTGGGAGGAATAGTGCCCCATCACTGTTGTCAGTGGGAGGAATAGTGCCCCATCACTGGTGTCAGTGGGAGGAATAGTGCCCCATCACTGGGGTCAGTGGGGGGGAGGAATAGTGCCCCATCGTTGGTGTCAGTGGGGGGAATAGTGCCCCATCATTGGTGTCAGTGGGAGGAATAATGCCCCATCATTATTATCAGTGACACCAATGATGGGGCACTATTCCTCCCACTGACAGCAATGACACTTAACTAGCCGACCCGTTTCAGCATGGTGCTGCTGCAGCCAGCATACCTGGTTGCAGCCGTACCACCTGCACGGCACACTTACCAGGCGGTCAGCTGTCCTCCTTCCTTCACTTCGGCCTCTCCCTCCCTTGATTTTCGCGGGGCCGCTCGGCTCCGCCTCCTCGCCAGTGATTGGCCTCCTGTGTGCCTTTCCTGAGCTACAGTACTCGCGCCCAATCACCGGTGAGGAGGCGGAGCCGAGCGGCAGCACAGACACTGAGTGAGGGAGCGGCCGGAGTGAAGGAGCTGCGCATCCTGGACTGGATCGTCGTGGGACTGGAGCCAGGTAAGAGACAGCAGCCCCCTGCCCGCCCCTGTACTTAGTGTCCCCTGCCGGCGGGCCAGATGAATGTGCTCGGTGGGCCGTATGTGGCCCGCGGGCCGTAGTTTGAGGACCCCGATGTAGAGGATTAACCCATTAGATTCCACAATGAGTATAAAAAGCATGCTTTACTGCATATACAGACTAATTTTACTGTTGTGAGTTTAGTAACACTTTAAACATACATAAAGAGTTTCACCTGACAAAGTATATGTAATTATGTTTTTTGTAATTGTGTTCAGTCAAACTTCATTACAGGAACCCCTGTCAGATAGCACAGTCAGGTTGGCGAGCTAGCTTTATTTTATTATAAAGAAAGAAAGCAGTTTGGTCACCAACCTTAGCAGCCTATAAGTGGACAATAAAGCAGTAGCAGCACAATGATGAGGTCAACTTTTGTGTAAACAGCTATTTACAGCACAGTTGTGAAAACGTTTAGCTTTGCCTGGCTCAAAGGGCTGCCGACACTTTCCCAGTGCACGTGCCTCTGTGCAGGGGATTAAGTGAAATTTTGAGATACGTATATTATTATTGATTCATTAAATACTGTATATTTGGTTTTCTTTATATCTGCCTGGAGTTCAGGTTGAACCTAAAAGACACTCACCTACGAAAGCTCCAAATTCAACTGTATTTTCAGTTTCTTTAGAAGATTTCTCCTGAAGAGGCATTTCCAACTTTGATGCCACATCCGCTTGATTTTTCGAACTCGGCTGGGTTGGTGTGCTTACAAAAAATGTAGCAGAGGGTGAAACACAGCTTGGCACACTACTGGTGAAGTTGACAGGGTTCTGATTATCAATGAGTGACTGGGCTCCCTGTGTGCTTGGCAGTTCTACAGGACAATCCACAGCGGAAACTAAGGCACCTCCAGATGGACCAGCCATTGGAATATTACGTTTTTCTCTACAAGGTGGAAAGAAAGGGTCTTCAGGTAATTTTCTGCCCAAAACACTTCTTTCATCCCTCAAAGATATATTGAACAGTAAATTACTGTTTGCCTCAGGGCTACCCTGTGGAAATGAAGAGCCGAAAAAATTGCCAACACTCTGTTTCTTCCTCATAGAGGTACGGAGTGGCCCATCATCCACCAAAGTTTGTCCCAAGTGCTTGGAAATGCTTAGCTCACGTGTGATTTCATTATGGACCTTGCTAGCTTCTGATGCTTTCTGTGCAGTTAGAGTTTTCAAGGTGTCCACGGTAAGAGCAGAAAGGTCTTGTAAGTGTCCAATCTGTGAATCCAAAGAGTGCAAAGAACGCTTTATGTAGTTTACTCGATCTCCAACCTCTTTAATCTGTATACACATCTGTTCCACCCTACAAAATAAAAACTGTGTTACAATACAAAAAGTCATATGTTACATCATGGCTTTAATGGTGTGTTTCTTTCAATACTTTGTTCATACAGCTATATTTAAAGGTTAAGTTCCGAAAAAATTATAAATCAACATATTTTTGCAGAAAAAAAATTGTGCATTTAATTGTTTGTCTTGCAACAGCCTGGAAATCATTGCACCAGTGATCTGTGGATCAGGATGCAAAGCCCTGCAGCATTCAGCCCGTACCTCCATAAGCCTGTTTGAAAGCTACAGGGCTTGTGAAGAACTACTAAGTCACTCATCAGCACTCTGCCCCAGTTGCAGATGGTACATGTAGCTCCATTCATGCACAGGAAACACTGAATGAATGACGCAGTCATGTGGGCAGAGCCCCGCACGGCTGTGCTGTTTTTGAATTGTGACAGCAGGTGTGGGGAGAGGATCCTTTGCTTGCTGCCACACTTGATGGGGTGGATCAGAGGAGAGGAAGCAGGAGCTGGAACATGTTACATGTTCCACCCTAAATATGGGTGGAACATGTTACATGTTCCACCCTAAATATGGGTGGAACATGTAACATGTTCCAAAAGGTGAACATATCCTTTAATTGTAAGAACCCACAGAGGTTTCAAAAAGTTTTGCTAATGTTAATTATCGGCCTGATAAATAGTTGAGCTAATAGAACACTCACGGCTAAATGTAAATACCATTACTGAAATCTAGCACACGCCACATACTGCAAATGCATTTCAGTTGGACACTGAACAATAACATTTTGTAGGACTAAAACAATGAAATGACACTAAAAAATTTTTACTAGCTGCTGGTTTAAAGGCAGGGCAATTCTTTAGGGGAAAGTGACGTGCCTGTTCGTGAGATCGAGATGATGTGGCACTAACAGACATTAGAAATATTGCCTGTTTACCAACAAAGGCAGAGCTTGATTTGGTATAACCTGATTAGATAACAGATATGAATCTCATCATCTTCATTACTAAAACAATTTTGCAGTTGTAAAAAGAGGAATTTTGACTTGTAAATTCCAAATCATGGAGTACAGTACAGGACACAGGCAATGCAATTCATAAATTCAAACTGGCCCAGAAGAAGTTGATACACACACTTAGATTTTTAGCAGATTACATCTGGCCTTTGCTGAACAGTCCAGATCTTCTTAGGGCCCTCTTTCATCCTGCTTTCTAGTCTCTGACTTCAACAGCATGGCTGAAAGCAAGAAAAGCCCCTTCCAGGAAGATCTACTATTGTATCTGGAAATCCTTCTTTGTCTGCTGTGAACACAGGCACTTCAGTCCCAAAGATTACTCTGTGCCTCACAATCTGGCCTTCCCACAATCAGTCTTAACCAGAACTTGGTGGATAAATTGGAATATGCAGATGGGAATCTTGGATGTCTATGAATGCCAGACATTTCCCTTATCTCAGAGGCAATTACTGACCTACAGATTCCATGCGAGTTTTAAAGGTATTTGCTGAGGGATTTTCAGTCCACAATAGGACGAATACCCCCATCCATTGGACTTTCATACCATGGACAGATTTAAATAAAATCCTTTCAACCTGTCTTGAGGGGGTACTGACACAACTACTTCCTGAGACAAGAGATGGTTCAGGGCATTTTGCAAATATTACTGTCCTTGACCAATCAGTTGATTTGAGAGAAGAAATAGATGAGGGGGTCAGGTTTCCATCTATTTTGTACTTCTTTCAAAACCAATTATTGAACCCCAGACCTGAGTGACCCTCAGATCTGTGACCCAGAGAGAGGCAAATTGAAACAGACATCCCCCCACTCCTAAGAGTGTAGGTGCCCATTTATTGGGAAGAGGGCTTTGTAGACCATGTCTTGCATTGATAGTATGGGAAGAACTTGGGTTTGGATTTTAAGCCTGTATGGAGCTCTACGTGAGCTCAAGGTTCCACTGTGGAAATAAAACCATCCCTTCTGTGCCATTTTTTATAAATCGGTTAAGTGCAACCTCAAACAGAGGTCTTCCTTAAAAAAGCCTGTGTGTGAGGAATCTTTTACAGGAGGCTTTGGTGGTCCAGGCTCTTAGCCACAAAATTCTGCGCATGTGAAAGGAGATTACAGCCATTTTATAAATGTATCTCATGACATGTTCTAGAGCATCCACACAAGAAAGAAACAGAAGATAAATGCTGTAGTTACTCTATTAAAGCATGACCCTGGAAAACAGGATCTGTTCTAGTCTGGTTAGCTGTAGTTTGAAACACTGAAATTGCAGCAAGAGCTGGTTGCAGGGCTGAGCCTGCCAAAGTAAAGATAGCCTTTAAAAGAATCTCAAATTTTCTGTCTGCAGAATCTTTGAAAGAAGAATCATCTTCAGGTACAGTGGAATGTTTGTTTAACCTCCCTGGTGGTAATCCTGAGTGTGGCTTGGGGTTCATTTTCAGTACCAAAAATGGTAACCCCGAGCCACACTTGGGATTACACTGTAGTTTAACTTATCTTGTCCCTGCGATCACCCAATGTCCTTCCACTGTGTCCTCCGGCCAATGCCGGCACCAGTCCCCCCTTCAATGCAAGTGCCGCAACAGAGGGGGGGCGGAACCGGCGGGAGATTAGAAAAAGTAAACAAAACATGACACTCACACACTACATTGTAATCTGTTAGGATTACATTACTGTATCAAACCATTTCACCTCAGTTTTGTCCCTAGTGCTTTGTCCAGTGCCCTGCCTGCACTTTTACCATTCTTTCTGCCTGGAAACATGAAAACGTCCATGACATCCAAAAAGCATCCCTTTAGGTCAAAAATATTTTTAGACCAGCTAGAAAACGGCGATAGTGAATTAAATCACTTGCAGAATTGAGCGATAGTGATTCGTGGGGAAATTCGTCATCAGACACTGAAAGTGATGACAGCAACGATTCTGCGACTGAGCTCAGTGATGTGCGAACTTGGTGCTCTATTTTCAATCCAGTGTTTTTGGTTTGATTACATTATTGAATTAAATGTATTATCACATTTTCTAATTATGTATTATATTATAATTTATGATTTTGTGTGTCAAACTTTATCATACCCGGGATGTTTACTAGACTCTTGTTTGGACAGATTAAGTGAGTTATTCCTAAAAATTACAGGCCTACAATATAAAACAACAAATTTCCATGCAAAACAAAGTACCGCTTTGACATTCAAAAATAGACAAAATCAGACCACCAGGGAGGTTAAGACTAAGACAGTAGAATCGACTACAGGAATAGGTCACTGTTCTGTGAACTTTCTATCCACTGGAGAGAGTCTTCCAAAGATTTTGGGAGGAGTGAAAATCTTTTCTGGAGTGATCCAGTCATCATAGATTGAACGTTATATCTGTTCATGGAATGTATTTAAGGGTTTTACACGTCTTTCTGTACCAAAAGGGGCATTTTGAGACAAAGTAGAATCAAGCTGTAAAATGCCAAGACTTTTGCGGGCGGCAGCAGTGAACTTGCATCAATAATGTGGCAGCTTCCTCCAATAATGCCTTGTTTAGAGAATGTATATTGGGATCCAACTCAGGTGAAGAGGTGTGGGTTTTTGTAGCCCTGGACGAACATGGCTAAATTAAAGCCATTATTTGTTTGAGGAACTCTGAAATTGATGCTTTTGTCAGGCAGTACACTTGTTGCATCCCCGAAATAAAGCTAGAATTGGATGCAGAGACTGATGTTAGAGTCAGTTCCTGCTCCAGTTCAAGGGATGCATCAACCTTCTGAGATAGAGTGTTGTGTGGGCCTTCAGTACAGAAAATGTTTGCCTGTGGTTTAGCAGTGGCTCCTTTTCACTCCCTGCCACAGCTACATGTGAAGGTATTCACTAAGTAGTTGTGCAGAATATAGGACAAGCATGTCCAGAAGAAAAATGCACCAGTTTGGGTGTAGACCGTCCTGCAGCAAACCCTTGTGAAAAAATGGCAGCCTACAGCATCTGAGTACTATATACAGGCTCTAGGTGGATGTGGCAGTAAAATACGCGAACTGTGGTGTGATATAACAACTCTTCATCCACCTGATAGGAAGCTCTGAGCAGGTAAACGTTAGCTCCAAATTTGAAGTTTCCTCGGTAGTGAATACAATTCAAATATAGCCCCAGCCTTTTACAGTAATGGACAGAAGCATACAGGGTAAGCCTGTCTTACCAGTCCACAAAGCTGAACTGTATATAAAGTCCAGTCTTTGCCTGTCTCGGTTGGCATACCCCTGAAGGGATGTTCTGGGAATGGGTACATTAGTAATGGACCATTTCCCTAGACCCATATAGCACCCTGTGGCTCACTACATGTGTTGCACTAAGCGCCAAAGTGATTGCCCATGAATGATCCAGTGCCCGGAGCAACTGTTCAAGCCATCCCCACTGCGTGGGGCCCAGCTCCAAAGGTTACATCGATCTGGATGCACTGCTTCCATTTGAGGCATTAGAAAACAGTTTGGCATTTATCTAAGAATCTTAAGATAAAATAAGTAGGACAAAAAAAAGTTAATTTTCTCTGTGCAAGAGAAGAGGTCAACCAACTTAGGGCACTATAACAAAACTGAGGATTCACAGAATGCGGTAGGGTTTTAGGAAAGGTGCTCAGTGGCCATGTCCTTCAAAGATTGCCAGTGTCCAGTCACCTGAAGACAAACCTATAACCCATGGTGTATGAATACTTTGCCTGTTTCCTGCACTGTACGATTAAGATATCTTCATTATCCTTTTTGCAATAAGCAATAATGGCAAATACCAGAGAATTAAAAAAAAAAAACAATAATGATGTCACAAGTCTATAGGAGGTGCAAATTTTTCTTGTGTAATATGTGTTACCTTTCCGAAGTAACACGTATCCTCTCCTCACTTCCCAAATGAAATTTATCATCTTTGTCATTGAAATAAATCTCAACACACTGCTCTTCAAAATCATGAAGCTTCTTTTGGTCTTCCTCTGTTAGAAACAGTTCTATTTAAAGGGAATAGAAAAAAAATATTATTTAGAGACTCTCTAAGAGGTTGGGCATTACCTGAACACCAATACCATTTAACATGAGGCCTATACAACAGTTTCAGGAACATGCTGGGAAAAAGTCTTTATTCAACACAAGGTAAAGCGATGTAGATTCTTTTACGGATTACTCATGAACTTAACAGTTCAGTATTTCATATGCATAATTAACCTACTTACAAATACGTTTTTGTCCCAGACAACACTAACTCCAAAACTATGCTAGCAGCAAAAGTGATTAACTCCTTTGAGGCCTTGCAGCTCCTCTTGTTCAGAGCGCTGAGGTTCCCTTACTCTTTGACCCCTGCCATGTCTACCACTATTAGAGTTGGAAGAGCAGGCTTAGCACAGAAAAACACCCCAGGCATGCAAAGTCACCCATCGCTCCACTCCGGCTGAACCCCTTTACCTCATTTGTTCATTTGTATATGCTGCCTGACCCAGGAGTATATTATCAAGTAAATTTCCCAGGTGGTAGCTAGTTTTACCCTGAGGCGCTTCAGTCATTTGTCCTCGGAATTTAATGTCCCAACCGCATATTTCTTCCGTTATATGCAGCTCTCTCATGCCTTAAAGAGCCAGTTTCCACACACCTTTTTCCAACTGGTACAATCGACCTCAAACAGGTACTTAGGATAGACTGTACTGAAAAGCTCACCTCTCACATATATGCCCATCTGATATTGGTATTATTGCCTGCTTTAGAGACCCTCAGAGCAAGGCCGCAATGGGACATTCCACATTTAGATGATGATTGGGAAGATGTCTGGGATTTCCCAGAGATGTGGCCAATCCCTGGGAGATTTCTCCCATATTTTTTGGGCTTGCCCTGCTGTTGATGAGTACTGGACGGAGGTGATGACAATCATTAATTCTGTAACATCAAGTCCCCTACTAGAACTAGTGGAAAACCTCATTCCTACAGTGGCGGAGAGAACACTGGTTAGCCTCCTTTTCTATGCCAGAAAGGCCATAACATTGCACTGGCAAAAACAGGCCCCCCTACCAAATCCCTTTTGGAAGCAGTTGATAAATAATAACGGTCTGTTATACAAAAACACATATGCCAACAGAGGCATATGATAGGGTACGGTCTAAGTGGCTGCCAAAACCTACTACTACCTAGTAGTGTTTGGTAATCTTGAATGTTCCATTCAGTACCTCTTTCAGCCGCCTACCACCCATAGGGTCATCCTTTAGCACACCATATGCTTTCACTCAAATTATCTGTGTGAATCCTCAAATGTTTCCAGGCTTGAGCAACACCATATTTCTCCATGTGTTATCTGTGCTGCTGTCTCTTATTCCTGTTCAGTTGACTTTATTGCACTCCTACGTGGGTAACAACTTGTCCTCCTTACTTTTTGTTTTGCTTTAAGATATTTTTTTTGTATATGAAACTTCAATAAACCGATTAAAAAAAAAAAGATCCCTTTTTGTTAACTTTTATTAGTATACATAGGGGTTGATTTACTAAAACTGGAGAGTGCAAAATCTGGTACAGCTGTGCATGGTAGCCAATCAGCTTCTAACTTCGGTTTGTTCAACTAAAATTTGACAAAAAAAAACTGAAAGCTGATGGGTTTCTATGCAGAGCTGTACCAGATTTTGCACTCTCCAGTTTTAGTAAATCAACCCCAGTGTATTACAATAAGAACACCCCCCAAAGAGTCCAAGATGGTTGAACAATAGGAATAAACAACACATGGCAAACATGCCAGACCTAACAAGTACAGTCACAAAAAAAAAAAAAAGAAGTGAAAAAAAAAAAAGTCAAAAGTTCCAAGTCGAAAGTAAAGATGAAACATGTCGGGATGTGAAAGGTCATAAACAGGGAATGAGATTACTGATTCTCTGTGCATACAGCAGTCATGTGAATTATGCCAAATGTGATATGCAGAGTTTCAAGAATTTGTTTGGTGAGCTTCATTTTATATGGAATAAAGTATAGAGTTTTGGAATTTATTACATTATTGGAAGCATTTTGTTTTCTTACATGTCATAAGCCTATAATCACATTGAAAGCAGAGTTTAGAAGGAGAGGTGTTTGTTGAGGAGAAGCAAAACTTGTCTGGATGCTGTTCTAAAGCTCATATCTGAAATATGAGAGGCAATATGATCTGGTGAGTTTACACTGCAGAGGGGTGATTGGGGGTAGTCACTGAAGGCACTATTGATGATACATTTCTAGAGTAGAAAGAATACACAGGAGTGGATTTTGTGTTTAAAAAAAAATATATATTTCAAAGTTTCTTGGGACTGAATGCAGTGGACTCTTATGGTGTGGTTCACTTTGAGCAGTATATATATATATATATATATATATATATATATATATATATATAGTGGGGCAAAAAAGTATTAATCAGCCACCAATTGTGCAAGTTCTCCCACTTAAAAAGATGAGAGAGGCCTGTAATTGGCATCATAGGTAGACCTCAACTATGAGAGACAAAATGAGACAAAATGAGAAAAAAAATCCAGACAATCACATTGGCTGATTTGGAAAGAATTTATTTGCAAATTATGGTGGAAAAGAAGTATTTGGTCACCTACAAACAAGCAAGATTTCTGGCTCTCACAGACCTGTACCTTCTTCTTTAAGATACTCCTCTGTCCTGCACTCATTACCTGTATCAATGGCACTATTTGAACTTGCTATCAGTATAAATGACACCTGTCCACAACCTCAAAGAGTCACACTCCAAACTCCACTATGGGGAAGACCAAAGAGCTGTCGAAGGACACTAGAAACAAAATTGTAGACCTGCACCAGGCTGGGAAGACTGAATCTGCAATAGGCAAGCAGCTTGGTGTTAACAAATCAACTGTGGGAGCAATAACTAGAAAATGGAAGACATACAAGACCACTGATAAACTCCCTCGGTCTGGGGCTCCACGCAAGATCTCACCTCGTGGGGTCAAAATGATCACAAGAACGGTGAGCAAAAATCCCAGGACCACACGGGGGGACCTAGTGAATGACCTGCAGAGAGCTGGGACCAACGTAACAAAGGCTACTATCAGTAACACACTACGCCGCCAGGGACTCAGATCCTACAGTGCCAGACGTGTCCCCCTGCTTAAGCCAGTACATGTCCGGGCCTGTCTGACATTTGCTAGAGAGCATTTGGATGATCCAGAAGAGGATTGGGAGAATGTCATATGGTCAGATGAAACCAAAATAGAACTGTTTGGTAGAAACACAACTCGTCGTGTTTGGAGGAGAGAGAATGCTGAGTTGCATCCAAAGAACACCATACCTACTGTGAAGCATGGGGGTAACAACATCATGCTTTGGGGCTGTTTCTCCGCAAAGGGACCAGGACGACTGATCCATGTACAGGACAGAATGAATGGGGCCATGTATCGTGAGATTTTGAGTGCAAACCTCCTTCCATCAGCAAGGGCATTGAAGATGAAACGTGGCTGGGTCTTCCAACATGACAATGATCCCAAACATACCGCCCGGGCAACGAAGGAGTGGCTTCGTAAGAAGCATTTCAAGGTCCTGGAGTGGCCTAGCCAGTCTCCAGATCTCAACCCCATAGAAAACCTTTGGAGGGAGTTGAAAGTCTGTGTTGCCCAGCGACAGCCCCAAAACATCACTGCTCTAGAGGAGATCTGCATGGAGGAATGGGCCAACATACCAGCAACAGTGTGTGCCAACCTTGTGAAGACTTACAGGAAACTTTTGACCTCTGTCATTGCAAACAAAGGATATATAACAAAGTATTGAGATGAACTTTTGATATTGACCAAATACATATTTTCCACCATAATTTGCAAATAAATTCTTTCCAAATCAGCCAATGTGATTGTCTGGATGTTTTTTCTCATTTTGTCTCTCATAGTTGAGGTCTACCTATGATGCCAATTACAGGCCTCTCTCATCTTTTTAAGTGGGAGAACTTGCACAATTAGTGGCTGACTAAATACTTTTTTGCCCCACTGTATATATATATATATTTAGTCATATGTTTTTCACAGTGTTACTAGTGAATTGAGCACTATATTATCGATTACTTTATGGTACTGGATATATTGTAAGATACACAGTTTTTTCAGCGATAACCCCAGCAGTTTTACACTATTGGTGGCTGTCATCTGCTTCTTTTGCTAGGCTGTTATTATCGGAGTGCAAGAGATATAAAGTTGACTCTCCTGCTAGTCTGGTTCCCTATGTTGGATGATCCATTACTCAGAGGTGCATGCACCTCTGGACTTTCACAGGCCACCTATACTTTGGAGTCTTCTGTTCCAGTAAGAGGCTGTATGTGACATGGTGGAGGGATTCACTGGTGGCCTTCCAAACACGATATCTAACTACGTGAAGAAGTGGTGTCAGGGTTGGAAAGACATAGATCAGTGTTCTCATACCACTGAATCATCAGAACATCCACTTCTTTTGCCAATGGATCCCTGTACCTGGACAAAAACCTGTCCAGTGTGTTGTTAAAACTGGAAGCCAGAAGGTTTCACATATGGCGTTAATGGACGAATGATTTATATATTCCAACCTTTTATTGAGGTTTTGTGTAGTAGAGATCACCATTATATTGATGATTACTGAAGGATATAGCGCAACAGTATTAGTATATATGAATTTTAACACGGTTATACATTTATAGGATTTCTTTTGGGCACCGAGCGGTTTTCTTTTTTTATATATCTAATGAACTGGTAAACAGTGGAAAAATCATTAGTATAGCTACCTTAACATATAGGTAACAGGCACAATTTAATGAGAAAAATTAGAAGCAAGACACTAAAACTTACTTGGTCCATGTGAAGAGGTGTCCTTCTTTCTTCGTTTACACACAAAGCAGAACAGAGAAGACAAGTGACTGAAGATGATCAATGGTGGAGGCAAAAAAGGCTTTTCATGGTAAGCCATTATGAAGTGATAACGCTGGTACTTCCAAACAATATTTGAAATAGCCTTTACTTGGAAATATACATTGCTGTGAAAATAGAGGTAAAGGGAAACAGAATTAAATAGGATTTTTATACTCTACAAAACAAGACCTTTTGTAGTCATTGTAAAATTCTTATTTTGGAGTCCACTAAGGGAAAGAGGAAGTTTTAAAACCTGAAGGATATACTGCCACCTCTAGGAGTATTGGAAAATGGAGAAGAAAAAAAAAGGGGGGGGAAGGCCAGACCAGAGTACAAACCCTCCTGGTACCAGCATCATAAACAGGGGTTGGACCTGTGCTAGTATTAGCAAAAAACTGCACTCCCAGCCCGACTGGAGTGTGTATATCAGTATGAAACAGCCTCAGACTGCTCTCAATCGACCACGCCCCTGACACATTTTGCACTGTCCACAGGGGCTTAGTCCTCCATGACTAAGCACCATTGGAGAGGAGGAATTGCGTCAAAGGATGCAATTGATGAAGGAGAGCTGTGTGAGGCCTTTTCATACTGATATACACACTCCAGTTGAGCTGGGAGTGCAGCTTTTTTCTAATACTAACATCTGTCACTGGTGGATGAGTGGATTCTCATGACGGCACTGCCATCTCTGAGAAGCTTTCAGTGGTGCTCTAAGTTTCTCTTCAGGGATGGGAACTGTGTTTCTCAAGAAAATGATTTTATGGCAAGTACAATTTCATCCACTGAGGGGCACATGAAGTCTAACATTTGGGACATCAAAAAAGCAGTCTAAAGCCAGCCATACATGAATTGAAATTCATCTGGTTCAGCAGGGACCCGTCGAATTTCAATCCATTTATAGGCAGGGTGGCTGTACATCATCGATCTACCAATCAACTTCTATACAACCGCCTTGTCAGATTTTTGCCACTCAATCAGCATCGCCAGCTATAGCCAGCAGTGCTGATCAGTGAATTCTGATGGTGTGGAAGTCTCCCTGCTGTCAGAACAAAATGTTACAGCAGGGAGGATTCCTCCATCCACCTTTGAATATGTAGATGGGGGAATTTAAGTCTAGCGGGTTGAATGAAAAAATGAATCATCTTTGGGCTGCGTAACTGAGGGATGAAGAACAACAAATGCGATCAGGCTGAACAAAACTGCAAAAAGCAGCCTGAAGGACCTTACGACCAAAGTTGACATCAGGTAAAACAAAGTTCTAAAAAGGTACAATTTAGAGAACAGAAGACCAGGTGGTAGCCTTAAAAATCTGGGAAACAGATGCCCGATGCTGAAAAGAACATAAGGTCCTCACAGATCAAGTATAGAAACAGAAACTAAAAAGGGGAAAACCCAGCCCAAATAGGTTCAAATAACAGCTTCTGAATGGAAAATATATATAGTGTTGCCCCTGGAAGATGTCTGATGACAAAACGCGTAGGATGGAGCACACTGTGATTGCGCTAACGGCTCGGAGTTGCTGGCCGGAGGCGACACAGCCTATGATTAAGCCTGTATACTTGTGTCAGTAGAGACACACAATATATGTGAGAACTGTTTGTATTTAATAATAAAGCATTTTAAGATGGTTTTACGCTATGAGAGACTCCTCTCTCTTCTTGCTTATGAGTTACAATATATGGAACAGTCTTCCTGAATGAACTGCTGGGGATCGTGATTCCTGGAGTGGTGTGCTTTTACTGCTGGTTTATAATTTTACCAGCATTAGGCTCTGATGAGTTTACCCAGTACCTAAGATGATGGAGAGCACTTTATTTTGGTGATTAAAAGAACATAAGAAGAGCACTGATCATTCATGTTGGATACGTAGGACTTTTATGAATGGTTATCTTTTGGAGTGGATCAGTTCTCTTCATATATTTACTTTTCACAAGATAGTTACAGGAATTGATTAACTTTTACACAGTTTTTGCATATGGATTTTTGCACATTTATCTTTATTGTATGAATTTTAAATTTTTGCACAGCACCAAGCACTTTATTGTTATATTATATGTTATATATGCATGAGCTTTTGTATAGTTACTTGCATATAGATTTTTGCACATGTATTTTTATTGCATGCATTTTTACATAGTTATTCATTATCTCTGCACAGCACTAAGCCTTTTATTGTGTTATATATGTTTTTTTGCACAGTGATAGATGTATTTATAGAGTTATTATTTAGGTGTAGAGTGGGTAGGTGGCACCTCATTCATAGAATGTGTTCATACTGTTCAAAGGTTTTGAATAGGGTTTTTTAATAGTGCTGTCTTTTCACACTCTATATTTGCATTTAATATATTTATATCATTTTTAGATAGCTGCTGTTTGTTCAGTTAGTGTAGTACCATAAACTGTGCTAAGTTCAAGAATTTCTTTGTAGCTTCTGAAGGGAAACCGAACGGGAAGTGGGCTTTCCAGCATTAATCATTGTAGAATCACATTTGATGCTCCTGTCCCTTAAGGTTTTGGCTTCAGTGGTCATGCCGATTAAAAGCTAGCAATGAAGTAAGATGTCAAATCAGCCCTTGAAATAGCTCCAAATGGTTTGGCAGGGTCCACAGTGCTTCTGCTAGAAATCTTACCAGATCAACGATCAAATTTGCCTGGGCCAATCTGGAGAATGGAGAATTGAGAATTACAGGAATGCCCTCGATTTCAATTCTGCACAGCACGTGAAGAAGTGGTGTCAGGGTTGGAAAGACATAGATCAGTGTTCTCATACCAATGAACCATCAGAACATCCACTTCTTTTGCCAGTGGATCCCTGTACCTGAACAAAAACCTGTCCAGTGTGTTGTTAAAACTGGAAGCCAGAAGGTCTATTTCTGGTATCCCTCTCCCCTGTGGCACAGGTCCTGAGAAACCCCCAGGTGCCTGCTGATGAAATCTGGTGCTAACGGTCTACACATGGAAATGTTCAGGGCTAACACTGATGATATGTGCTCAGGACAGGACTCACTCTACCTTTCTTAAATCAATGAGACTTCTGGTTTCTTCCTGACGGCTGATGTACAGTTGCAAGAAAAAGTATGTGAACCCCTTGGGATTACGTGGAGCTTTGCATGAATTGGGCATAAAATGTGCTCTGAACGTCATCTAAGTCACAACAATAGAAGAACACAGTCTGCTGAACATAATACTACACAAACATTAGATGTTGCCATGGTTTAATTGCACATAACATGTAAACATTCACAGTGCAGGGAGGAAAAAGTATGTGAGGCCCTAGCTTAATGACTTCTCCCAGAGCTAATTGGAGCCAGGAGTGAGCCAACCTTGACTCCAATCAGTGTGAGGATATTGGATGTGTTGCTGACAGCTGTCCTGCCCTTAAAAAACACACACCTGCTTTGGGTTTACTGGTTTCAAGAAGCACTGTCTGATGTGAACCATGCCTCGCAGAAAAGAGCTCTCAGAAGACCTACGATCAAGAATTGTTGACTTGCATGAAGCTGGAAAGGGTTACAAAAGTATCTCCAAAAGCCTTGATGTTCATGTGTCCACGGTAAGACAGACTGTCTACAAATGGAGAAAGTTTAGCACTGTTGCTACTCTCCCTAGGCGTGGTCGTCCTGTAAAAATGACTGCAAGAGCACAGCGCAGAATGCTGCATGAGGTAAAGAAGAATCCCAGAGTGTCAGCTAAAGACCTACAGAAATCTCTGGCACATGCTAACATTTTTGTTGACACATCTACAATAGGGAAAACATTAAACAAGAATGGTGTACATGGGAGGACACCACGGAGGAAGCCATTGCTGTCCAAAAAGAATATTGCAGCACGTTTGAAGTTTGCAAAAGAGCACCTGGATGTTCCACAGCACAACTGGCAAAATATACTGTGGACAGATGAAACCAAGATTGAGTTGTTTGGGAAGAACACACAACACTGTGTGGAGAAAAAAAGGCACAGCAACATCAAAACCTCATCCCCACTGTAAAATGTGGCGGAGGGAGCATCATGGTTTGGGGCTGCTTTGCTCCCTCAGGGCCTGGACGGATTGTTGTCATTGATGGGAAAATGAATTCCAGAGTTTATCAAGACAGTTTGCAGGAAAACGTACGACCATCTGTCCGCCAACTGAAGCTCCGCGGAGGATGGGTGATGCAACAGGACAATGACCCAAAGCATACAAGTAATTCAACAAAACAATGGCTGCAAGAGCACAGAATATGCCTTCTGGAGTGGCCCAGTCAGAGTCCTGACCTCAACCCGATTGAAATGCTGTGGCATGACCTTAAGAGAGCGATTCACACCAGACATACCAAGAATATTGCTACACTGAAACAGTTTTGTGAAGAGGATTGGTCCAAAATTACTCCAGATCGTTGTGCAGGTCTGATCTGCAACTACAGGAAACATTTGGTTGAGGTTATTGCTGCCAAAGGAGGGTCAACCAGTTATTAAGTCCAAAGGTTCACATACTTTTTCCTCCCTGCACTGTGAATGTTCACATGGTATGTGCAATTAAACCATGGCAACATCTAATGTTTGTGTAGTATTATGTTCAGCAGACTGTGTTCTTCTATTGTTGTGACTTAGATGACGTTCAGAGCACATTTTATGCCCAATTCATGCAAAACTCCACGTAATCCCAAGGGGTTCACATACTTTTTCTTGCAACTGTACACCACCGCTGTGGAGTTGTCAGACTGAATCACGATTGGATGGCCATCCAACAGATTGGTCCAACAATGATGGAACAACCAAATTGCTTGAAGCTCAAAGTCAAAGGATGAGATTCCTTCAACAACTAAGGGCCCAGTGTCAATAAGGTGCCCAGGATCTCTCACCCAGTTTGACAGGCTGGCATCAGGCTGTCTTGAGACTCTGCCAAGATGGGAAGAATGAATCAGCCAAATTCCTGAGACACCAAGCCAGAGATAGCCTTATCAACTGAAATGGCCTATCCAGAGGAGGACAGATTTATCCCACAATGACAGATGCAGGGGTCTGGAGTGAAACTGGGCAAAGGGAACTGCTACAAAGGAAGCTTCCATCAGCCCCATGAATCTCATGCTAAAGCAGAGATTCAGATGGTTCAAAGGCTAAAGGGTCTGGACCTAAAACTGTAGAGTCTGAAGTTTCTCCTGGGGAAGGAACACTCTGGCCTGAAACAGGTCCAGGACCAGACCCAAAAGACAACAGACATCTCCCACTCTGAAAAGGGGGGGTGCACCTTCATGCCGAGGGCTTGTCTAAGGATTTGGGAGACTTGAACTGCCAGACCTGGTGAGTGAATGCGAAGACAGGCTTGGAGGACCTCAACACTGAAGTGAAGGGAGTAGAAAAATAAAGGGACGCTTCTTGGCTATGAGAGGAAGACAACAATGCAGTCTGCTCCTTAGATTTCTACCACTGGAGAAAAGAAGTGACCATACCACTAGTAATATCTTTGATGAGAGAATATTTAGGGCTGATCCAAAGAGGTATTGTTCCTCGGAGGGAGTGCAGATCAAACGTTTCTTACAATATAAATCCACAGTCCAGAACATTAGCCAAAAGTGCCTTTTGTGTATGCACTAACATATGGGATAGGCAAGAGTCTTCCAGTAAGCCATCACAGATGAAATGTAACACTTCAGCGATCTGCTCCATACATTTAACAATCAAAGGGTGAATGGCAGCGGTGGTTAGATCACTTTTCAGGGATTTCTCCCAGTCAAGAATGTTCTGATAAAGTAAAAGCACAGTCAGCATCACGTGTAAGGCAGGACCGGCCAATGAAAAACACAGTTCTGGACAGGGTTTCCAACCACTATTCAGTTTGGTCCTTAAAAGCATATGCATCCTTCACCTAAAAGGTAGTTAGCCTGTTAACCAAAAGGCTGCCAGGCCAATAGCCGTTTGGCGGCCGGCAAAATGCTGTAGATTTCCGGGTGGACGCCATATGGCGTACTCCCGGGCATGCACAGTTTTCTCGCTTGCAGAGCCGCGCAGCGGCACGATCTGTCACCGGCCGTGTACCTCGGACACGGCCGATGACAGATCTGAGTACCGGCCCCGTTGCCAGTACCATGTAACCTGCTGTAACCAATCACAGCAGGTCACATGACAGTTGTATACAATGGATGGCTTCATTCATGCCATCCATTGTATACTAGTGTCTAGCTGTGAATGGTCACAGCGATCACATGCACATGTGGCCAAATCACAGCTAAGCACAAAAAAAAAAAAAAACCCTGAATAAATCGATGTCATTCAGGTAAATGCTTGCTTATAGCAAAGTAATTCTTTGCTATAAGCAAATTATGTAAAAAAAAAAAAAAACAAAAATACTGATCACATCCCCAAAGTAGTACAATGTTACTATGGTAACAGTGTACTAGTTTGGACATGGTGAAGTATGAAAAAAAATCTTAAAAAGAAAAATATTTTATAAAAAATTAAAAAAATTAAAAATATATATATATATTTTTTTTTTTCATACTGTCACCAGTGTCCCTGATCACCGTCATGCCAGTTATATGATGATGCTGTACTGCATTGGTGACAGTATGTAAAAAAAAATAGTGAAAATAATTTTTTCATTTTTTCATTTTCTGAAAAATTATGACAAAAAAAAATACAACTTCAAAAAACTCGCCATGCCTCTTATGAAGTACGTCACACTGTCTACTTTGCAAAAAGGGGTCAATTGGGGGATATCTGCACTGTTCTGACATTCTTGGACCTAAAGAAATTAGATTGGCTGTCAGTACTTCAGGATTGATCAATATTCAGATCTATACTATAGTTTGTGAACTCTATAACTTTCCTACAAACTAAAAAATACATCCTAATTTGGGTTATTTTCACCAAAGACATGTAGCAGAATACATCTTGGCCTAAATTTATCAAGAACAATTATTTATTTGCAAACTTTTATAACAGAAACAAAGAGAAAAGTCAGCTTTTTTTCAAAATTTTCGGTATTTTTTTGTTAATTTAGCAAAAAATAAAACCCCCCGCGCTGATTAAATACCACCAAAAGAAAGCTCTAGTTGTGTGAAGAAAATGATAAAATTTTAGTTTGGGTACAGTGTTGTATGACTGCGCAATTGTCAATCAAAGTGTGAGAGTGCTGAAACCTGAAAAATGGCCTGGGAGAGAAAGGGGTAAAAGTGCCCGGTATGGAAATGGTTAAGGTACAATATGAGATGATCCACAGAAGGAACAGAACATTTCTCATCAAAATTTTTATGAAATACATACAAATCTAGCAGGAGAATAGTATGTGCAACGTTTCAGGATGCTTGCAACCTTCTAATAAGACCACAAAGTGTGGTCACATAAACAGGTAATTTGTAGTAGTGGATTATTGCACGTGAATTACTTCCTTCATGTTGACATGCAAAGTGTTTATGGGCATGGCACAAAAGTGGCCAGTGTGACTGTGGCTACACCGGCCCAGTATGTGTGATTCGAGAGGGCCCCGATATTAAAACTGGTAGGTGTAAGACACTTTGTTGCTAAGAGATGGCTGCTGGCAGCAAAACAATGCATCCCAATAACAGAACAGGGAGTTAAAGCTGTATAATGAAATTAAAGGTTTGTGGCAAGCTCCATGGAACAAGATGGGCTGTACTGACTTCACTACCTAAAACAGATGAGCCTTCAACATCTGGGAGCTCAATATGTCAAATGGAACCTTTAGTGGGAAAGAGACATTTTACTAGGGAAGCAACAGATATGTCGTATTCCAACCTTCCAACCCCTAAAAACCTGTTTAAAAAGCAGATTATAATACAGATTTAAAAAATAATAATAATAATTAGTTGAAACTAAAACAAGACCATCCAGATGTGTTAGTAGATAATTCCTTCAGTATCTATGCAAAGCATCTGGCATCTATCAAAGGTGTACAAGCCATATGGGAGAGCAACCACAGTCTAAAATCACTGAGAGAAGGTTTTCTGGAATTCATATGTGAACAAATTGTGATCTAGGAATGCAACCTCAAAATTGACTTACTTAAAAAATGCAATCAGAAGATTCACCATAATGATGTACTGTACAAAGAGGTAGACAGCTTGAAGAAATGGTGTCAACCATGTTCCCAGGTCACAGAGTTCTGGCACTTCAGAGTTTTCTGCACAAACTATAAGAAGGGAGAGCATGAACAAAGTCAAAGGATAAAGGTTTCAAAATTTTTATATGAAAAAGAAGAAAAAAATAAACCTCAAGATCCCCATCTCTTGAAAACCTTGAATGTTTATCTGCCTCATGGTTTTGGATATGAGTCATAGGTCAATAAGCTGCATGCAACATAACATTCCATTTTTGATCTTTGCAAGTTCACATATATACCATACATGCACACACACCTCTCCAGAACCGCAGGTGTAAATTCCACCCATTCCCCACCAACACTAGCCTTTGGTTTTCTATTTCCTATGAAGCTCTGAGGACAACAATTAGATACAACATTAACAAATGTGTGAATATGTCCTGAAACATACCATCAATCTCATAAGCATACACTTCCCCAAAGATCATCCAGTACGGTTGAAAAACAATGTTCCTGGCAAGCATCCAAGTTGGTTCTTCAAGTGGGTATAAAATTGCTTGTCTTGGAACTCCAAAACTCAGAAGAACAACGGCCATTATGACAACTATGTAGAACATGTTTGCAACCTTAAATTAATGGGAAATGATAGTTATTTTTTTTAAATATTACATTATAAATTAGGGTTTTTTTGGAACTAAGTGCATAAATAATAATCAAAATGTATGTCAGGGCAAAACTACAATTAAAAAAAAAAAAAAAAATCGGCAGGTTTTTTTAATAGATGAAAAATGTAAAGGAGCATAGTAAAATATTAAAAATAACGACTGGACACACTCTAGGAGGTGAAAAAGTGACGTTTAGGGGTAAATTTGTAAAATGCTTGAACATAAAATTTAATAGGCCTTTAAAGTTTTCAGCAGTTCATTTGCTCTGAATAAACAGCTAGCAGCAGAGGACATGTATGAACTAGAGACAAGGAGGAATGCATGCTGCCTCTTCCTTCTTCCCCCTGCCACTCCAATTAAGTGGGCTGGTGACCTTGGGAGCCAGATAGAAAATGAAAGTTCACCTGCATATAATAAACTGGCATAGCTTAAAGAGTAAGTTCATCTCTTGTAAGATGTTACAACCATACTCAGGGTGTAACATGTTACGGTTGCAGCAGCCCTCGCACCCCCTAACCCCTGTTGTGACAGCAAGCTGGGGGATATTCTCCTCACACCCGCTGTCACAATTTAAAAAAACAGACGCGTGCGTGAATCCTCCAACTCGGCTGCGTCATTCATTCATTCACAGAGTGCTGTGAATGGGAGAACTAAGAGTACACCAGCCTTTGTGGATGTCGTTTTGTAGTTCACAATGAACTACCAGGGCACTGATCAGCACTCTAGTTAGTTCGCTGATGCTTCCTGTCATTTTGTAACTGCCTGCCTGAATGAGGTACAGGCAGACAGCTTACATGGATAGTCTGCAGGAGCCTTGCATTGCACCCAGGGTACAATGGTTTGCAGGCTCCAAGTAAAAAAATAAAATCCCGTTTTTACCTGCAAAAGGACACGCATTTATTACTTATTTTTTTTACAAGAAGGTGAACCTAAAAAGCTAAATAACTTTCTGATTGTTGTTTACATTACACCCATATTTAGGTTGTAACATGAAATATGGTCAGAGTCACAGCCCACCACCCTCAACTCCCCCCCCCCATTCCCTTACAGAAGCACCAGTTCCTATCAAATTAGAATTAGGTGCGGCTGTGCATGGCTCCGCCCACACAGTCGCATGATTCATTCACGGAGAGCTGTGCATAAAAACACAAAAACTAAACTGCTGTGGTAAATGGGACTGTAGTTCCAAATACAGTACAAGTGCAGTGACGTCACCAAACTTGTAATTCACTAATATTCCCTCTATCTCTGGTGCTGAAGGTCCATACCTCGGTAAAGACCTGAGCTGGAGGAAACATCTGCAGGAGCCAGAGCATTCCACCAACAATCCACTGTTTTAACACATGGATAAAAAAATGATAAGTATATTCACTTTACTTTTCCAGATAGGGTTTAGGATACAAGTGACCTTTTGCCAACAGTGTAAATGTAAAAACAAAGATTTTAGAACTGTCAGTTCAACACATTAACTTACCATTTTGCCAATCATCATGACATAGGGTCCAGCCTGCTGATTGACAGCCAAAAAATCGAGTAGCCTGACGTACCAAAATACGATATTAAGACAGTAAATTAACCTTCCACTGAGTAAAACATGACCATATGCAGGCTCCTTTCCAGTTGCATTGTGGTTTGAATCAAGGTTTAACGGTATTTCGGCATCATACTTATATGATGCAAGCCTCAGTCCACACCCAACAAAGAAAGTAATGATGGCGATTGTATCCGTAATATTAAAATAATCACCAAACCACACTTTAATTTTCTGGTTAATTTTGCCAGCTTCAGACATAAATATCTGCAATGAAAAGAAACATGAAGAAAATTAGGCAAATATCACCAAAATATTTTTATTCAACACACTTCATTGTTGAACCAACAATGGAGCATCCTCTTTTGTGTTTTGTGGCATTGAAAGGGTGCGTTCTACTGATCGGGGTGGTAGCAGATCCGGGGGCTGTTGGAATTTCACACTGCAGAGTTGGAGTCGCATTCCCAGTTGTCTTAATCACTGCTGGGATGCAGATCTGTATTTCAGATATATCCACTCCACAGATATATCCACTCCTAGGACTGCTCCCTCCCTGTTTTTGTGTATTCCACATCTTCAAAGTGCGATGCTACAATACAAGCAGGGTTTGTGTGTTATATGTATTTACACAGAGCATTCCTTTTGTTTATCCTGCTATATTTTATGCTCGGTTGGTAATATATAACTTGTTATTATTTTTAATATGCACTACATTGGTGGGGTTTGACTAGGTAATGGTCTGCTCCTTTCCCCTCCCCCTTTTTGTAAACAAACGATTTTAAGGACTATATAAGATGTGATTTACGTTTGTATGTTAGCCATGATTTAGCCTGAATGGCCCAAACAGGTTGGCTTTTTACTGGCCGTATTTCCCTTTTTTCAATCAACTACAACTGTGTAGCGGATTCACATAGACGTGCCGGCATTTCTGTGTGGAATCGGCTTTGATGGTCCTGGTTCTGTCACATTGTTCCCTGCTGGTCTTTCGGTCTTGTCCATCCCATGTAATGTCACATTAAAGCATCTGGGATAGAAAGGATGGAAGGAGGGGCCAGCAGGGAACAGCTTGCTTGCCTGACCTGGGCTGCATGCTGAAAGTGATAGGAGAATGTCTGCAGCGAGGAAGCAATCTACCTGTCAGCTGCCTGCGATTGACAGGTAGATCACAGAAAAACCTCTGGGCGGAACCTTAGGGCTCCACTGAACCCCGGTTCAGAAATTCTATCTTAAACACTGCCTTGTCCAAGTGCTGTGATTAAAAACATTCACAGTACAATAAGGGAACAAACTTTTGAAAAACACTGATGGGAACAATATGCTACACTGTAAATAATCATGCAGGAAGCAACTAATAGAAAGAAGAAATACAATGCAAGCTCTTTAAAACAGCATTTGGATAAAACCTTCTATACTGTATGTTAAAACTAAGCAAAACCATAAGCACAGGTTAAAAAAGTGAAGTGCACCAACCTCTCGTATCTTTTCAATTGCATATGTAAAAATGTAAGCAATTACAAGCCACTCCTGAGCAGACGGCAAGGGTCCCATCTTCACCAAAACAACAAATGTGAAAAGCATGAGAAATGCCAAATAGAACAACTGTAAGAAGAAAAAAAAATTAATATCAGGATAAAAAAAGTAAAATAAAGAAAACATAATACACAAGTATTCATTGTTTTGGCAACAAATGGGGGATTCCTTGTACCTACCATAAAATCCTTTTCTATTTGTGCTTACCGAGAGCCAGTATTGTTGTTGGGGTATGTACCCTGCCTTCTCTATTGTTACCAGCTTGCAGAATTGGGGCATGCTACGCTGCCAATTGAGGTCAGTTAAAGCAACCTTACTTTTTTGTTTTGTTTCAATTTACACATTTTATTAAACCTCAGTTAAACCTGCTCAGCTGCCCAGCCCTAGTTAACACCTTCCCCCTTAGCTGCTATTTTTCTGCCAATTTTTGTTCTGATTTTCTATGTTTGGCCTTGTTCACATACCGCCTAGAGGAAACTTGGGTGCGCATGAGCAGCCCATTCACGTTTTGTTGTGGCAAAAATCACATCGCATTTAATCGGGAGGAATTGCCCAATTGTTACCGAGGCCTTAGATGTCTGTTACATAAAAAGTAAGTAACACAAATAAAAGCGCATTTGGCCATATTTCTCCTGTGGGTCACAAGAGTGCACTTAGTTCTGCACTCCTATGACCCAGATTCACTGAACCAGTCCAGGGTCTGGAGGCATATTAACTTCAGTGTTGGATCCAACCAAATGTCTTACCGCAGCTGGCTCAGTCTCTGCGCCTGATACAACTGCTCCCTGCACAGCCCGGACCTGCAGCGAGTGTTAGAGGGGCAGAGCAGAGAGTCAGTGACAGAGTCACCACACTCTGAAGACCGAGAAGCAGAGGGGCACAAATGCAGCATCCGACCGATGCTGCATCCACCTTCGTGAGTATGTGTGTGTGTGTTTCGTAAACTCCCATACTTCTCTTTTAACGTGTTCTTTTCCAGTTTTTAGTCTGTTATGTCCTCTGTGTATATTCAGTCTAATAGCTTTTTTTTGCATAAAAATAAAGCAATCTAATGAATATTTTTGAGGCCATATTTATGACGGTATCTCCAATAACACCTAGTTAGCATGCTAAGGGTTTGCATTAATTTGGAAGTCTATGGTTATCTACAATAAAATGAGTAACTTTCAACCATATGGAAGAAGGTCCCCTCAGTTGTTCGACACTTATGACAGATTGGATTATCGCTCTTCCTCATTTTATATAGTCCAACAGGAGTGTGTTTGGTGGAGATCTCACTTGTATTATTTTACCTTTGGAGGAAGAAACTGTGTCCAAATAGGTAGTCAGCACTTCATTGCAAGCCTCCTCTGACAGCTCAAGTATGAGAACATGCCATCTGTCTCTAGAGGGATGGCAGGCATTAGCTTTGGTCTGATTTAGGGAAGCGTAGTATCTAGAAATCAATTTGTATTCCAAGGATATAAGAAGTCTTGGATGTGTATGAAGCAGCACATGGTATAAAAGTTCAGTTAATAGACTTTGAAACATTTAATGATTAAGAGCTGCAGATACAGTCAATGCATTTCTGGGGGAAAAAATCGTCCCCTTATTCAGGGCTGGAGCAGTTGGCGTTAAAAACATCATAACAGAATGCATTAAGGGAATGGTGTTAGTCTTGGTGAAGTCTAGCATCTTTTAAACAGCACTAATGGCAGCCAATCCTTTTAGAGTAATCTCACCCACAATATAAATGTAGATCTAAAACCAAATATGTTAAGTATCAGAAAAGGTAAGGCTATTCAACAAATAAAATGATTATTTTTGTGTCCAAGGAGACCACCACTCTAGTCCCAGGGATATCATGTTGCATTTGTAGTTTAACAAAGAATGGCATATTACATCTGTCTGGCATAAAGCCCATTTGATCTGATCCAATCAGTACAGTAATGACAGAGTGTAGTCTTCTGGACAATAGCTTTGCCGATATTTTAACACATGTGTCAATTAGGGAAACTGGGCCTTGGGATTCACAGTCCAATGAATCCTTGGTAGGTTTGTGAAGTATTACTATAAAAATGTTTTGTATAGAGGACGGTAAAGAACCCCCCCCCCCCCCCAGCACTATTGTTTACTTGAAATAGATCAGAGGTAAGCATTTCTCTGTGTTTGATACCAGTCAAGCCTAAACCAGTCAGGAAAAGTGTTATATAAAAGCAGAGACCTGTATTGCCTTGCTCAGGGGTGCAGAGGAGGACTAAGGCTGCATTTGCCAAGGAGTACACTATACAAAGGGAATCCAGCCATGATCACTGTACGTAATCACTGTCCATGCACGAATAGCTGTGGCCCCAAACAGCCTCTCATTGCACTGTAGATTACCACTGGGATTCGCAGCATGACTAAACACCAGTGCGAATACAGTCTAGATCTTTAGTGTCCAACCTCCTAAGAGCAGGTCATTTTCCACAGAAGTAATGTGTACCCCCATTAATAATTAGAGAGGAAATTACAAGTATCACCGCTGCAGGACATCCTTAACATCCAAAATAACAATGACTCAAAAAAAACAAAACAAAAAAAAAAACTTTATCAATGCTTACCGTGTTAAACCAAAATTTCACAATTGGGGCATGGTAGAACGCATAGAACTTCTGAGCAATAGGAAGTCTTCGAGTTTTTGTTGGAATCTCAATTTCATGCTTAACTTCTGTACTGTCAAAAACCTGGACCTCCCTAAATACATTCTAAAACATACAAAACAAAGCAAATAAGTATGTTTCCAGAGCTATCCACAGTATATCTCAATATTCATAAGCTTGAAGTATTATAAAAACTATTAACTTATTCCACTTTAATGCCCCTAGTCAGCAGCATATATCTCTTCTTTGCATACCATTGCGCTGTTCAGCAGTTAAAGGTTACAGAGGGCCACATATGCCTCACATCCCTGCCCTCAGGAACCTACACCGCTGAGCTAAACACCAAACATTAACACGTTATTCCATATAACTGGCTGAAAGAAGCCGCATTGGTGAGTGAGTAATGCCTGGGCTGATCACTCACATGTGATCGCTGCATGAGAGAAAACATGTGAGTGTCTACGATTCGTTGTGGAAGTCAACAGCTTCCCATTGCTTTCAATGAGGCTGCCTCCTGCAGCAAACTGCAGGAACCCCACTAGAGTTCTCAAACCTAAACGGAGTGCAGGCGCATTCGCAGGCGTGAATGCACGCTAAAGCAAACCTGTTTAATTGCCCTGCAAAAGCAAAGAAGCCACTGTTGGGCTTAGAAAACACTGCTTCTACAAGAGTTTAGCTTTGTTTTTTTTTTCTGCCCGTAGAAGCAAGTCACTGTTATCCTATGTATCCATGCACATTAGGACATTTGAAAGCATATTTTAACCTCAGCATGTAAGAGATAGGAAAAAACCTGGCAGAAAACCAAGCTTGGCCACCTCTCCCCTGCATTCCCACTTGTCAAAGTGATCACCTATTTATTTATTTCAGGTACATATATAGCGCCGTCAATTTACGCAGCCCTTTACATATATATTGTACATTCACATCAGTCCCTGACCCTCAAGGGGTGTACAATCTAAGGTATAAAAATAAAAGACTAACAATTACAGTAGGTTCATGAGGTGGTGTAGTAACAACACTACCTTTACAGTATCTTGCATGTAACTTGGGCTGCTTCTTTAGATCTCAAAATCTACCAGCTGTTTTAATATGAAGTCTTCACTGAAAGTGACCAATACTTCTGTGTTTATCAGATTTTGAATAGCCAGGGTTTGTGTGAGGTTTAAAGTTGAAGTCTTGAACATTTGTAAAGCTCCCATACTGAAACTGCTTACTCTCCCCTCACTGCACACTGAACTTTCCATTTCCTGGCTGGTGAATGTCCAGCATCATCATATCCTTTGCTCCTCAGTCTGACTATCCCGGATCCAACCACTTTATTATTATGTGGACATGGGAAGAGGCTCAGCATCACACATGGGCATTAGCTAGGGTCCTTCACATGCAAATGCATTCTGTCTAAAAATGCCCACATCTCCAGACTGATAACCACCCACCCCCATTAAGGCATTTTGATATTTGCAATACCCCTCCCAAAAGCAGTCTACTGCTTGTATCAGGGACAAGGGCTCTTGAGAGGAGTACCAAGACAGGGTGCTGCAATGTTTTCAGGAGGCTATGTGCAGCGTCCTGCTGGCCCCTCCCACCAGCCATGAACTGCCTGTATTGCATAGATAAGCACAAAGACCCAGCAATGACACCAGTTTTAAAAATAGGATTTTTGACTCAAAGTGGAAGTTTATGCTTTCAGTCAACATTGACTATTTTTAATCCTTATGCTGCTAGCATTAGTAAATAGAATATAAAGTATTTAATATTTACTTGTTTTAAAGTTTTTTTTTACATTTCTTCAGTTACATGTCATAAAATTATGTTATAAATCCATGGAGTTTTCAGGTGGGGAGGAGGGGATTTCTCAACTATGCACACCCTGCTGCATACATGCCTGAGCAAAGGGCAGTTGGATTCCAGAGAGTAAGTGCTACATAAATCATCTGCCCTTACTCAAGATGACCACAGCCAGAAATGCTAGGGGGATGTTTTTCAAAGTGGTTTCTCAGCAAAATAAAGCAAGCTGATGTGGATGGATGAATGGATGGATGAGTTTGCTTAGAATATTAAAAATGAACGAAATGACATTTTTGGTTTGTGGTTCGCAGATGCAGTGTTGTTCCACTTTAAGGTACAACCTTTAAGTACATTAAAGGACACAGGATGAAGTAATTCAGGCACATTAGGCTATGCTGCGGCCTTCAGGAGGTTGGACACAAACAAACATGTCAAGATAGTCTAGTATGATCCCTCTTACTCCAATCATGCCTCAATTTTTTAAGCTGCAAAAGTAGGAGTTGATACCAAGAACAAAGGGAAGGGACCAAATGTCCCCAATGTACTCCATGAAAAGGATTTTTATGGCAAGTCAAAAATCATATTTTCTTAACTAAGGGACACAGGATGAAGTAATTCAAGTACATTGGATGTCCAAGAAAGCAGTCTAATTGGAGGGTGGGCAAAACAGCAAAAAAAGGCTTACACATACACACACACACACAGTATATATATATATATATATGTATATATATATATATATATATATATATATATATAAATAAATATATATATATACACACATATACATACACACACATAGTGAAGTGACTGGCCTCAGGTGATACACAGAGATAGAACATCCTACAACATTTGTACCTGTATCTGCAGTCTTCTCTACATATGTACAAAGTCTAGAATTTATAAAGCTTCTCTGAGAGTTCAGAAAAAAGGGGGCAGAGAGCTGATTGGAGGGAAAAGAGATGTCCCCCTCCACACAGCTCACAGGAACAGAGCACCATGGCCCTGAATCTGTAAAGTGCTGTGAGAATGCACCATGCTTCTTCCTCTCAGTGGGGTCCAGGTATGGATTCTGTGGTAATGCCAAGGATCAGCTGATCCTTCTGACTGAAGCAACTAAAGAAATTCGCTAGAAGAAAATACATTTTCTAAAAATCAAAGAAAAAGTTTTGATTATCTCCAAGGAGAAGCTCTCCATTCTCCTAGAACACTAGCAAAAAAAATAAAGTATGATGGGGGGGGGGGAGATCTTGTTCTTGAGAGTAGACAGGCAACCAAGGAAGATAAATCGAGGAATAATTAAGAAGGTTAACCTATTCACACCAAGTGTACGCAAATATGCAGCCTCTCAGAGGATGGGCCTTGACGCCAAGCGGCTGCATATTTTTGTACCATTTGTAAACAAACTTGTGCTGAGAGCACATGCCCTGAGCGCTCCCAGCACTTGTGTCGGTGTCCCATGGAAAGGTCCCAATCTCTCCTTGCGATCAGGACTTTTCCGATCATATGACTGCCATGACAGCCAATCACAGCAGTCACAAAACCCTAAACCCCACCCTGCCTCCCGGAGTCAGAAACCCCTTAAAAGGGCTGGGAGGCGCCGGCGTGAAGTGTATCAACCAGTTTAATTTTTTTTAAATAAACATAAGAATTTTACCCAGTCATTGCTGTGTGTTCACCATATTATACATTTCAAATCTGTGTTCCTTTCCTGCACTCTAATCATACTAATTTATCCATAAAACCCCAAGGGACGGTTCACACCATAGTAACACAATCCAGATGCGTTCTGGATGCGTTTCTGCATGCACATTTTTGGCACATTCGTATGTGTTTTTGATGCTTTTCGGTTCATTTTTTCCCCTCTTTCTTTTCTACAATTTAAATAGGGACATGTGCTTTCCAGTGCATTTTACGGAGTTCCAGTATAGTTCTGTGCAGGAAAAATGCAGACTATTTTACTTTTTTTTCTGCCACTGGAACTGCAAGCACTGATGTGAACTGTGACATTGACAACCATATAACCTACTTTCTGTACGTTTTGGAAAAAAAAAAAAGTACACTGAAAATGCAAGTAGTGTGAACTGGCCCTAAGTGATTGGTTTGTTAACTCACCATGGCAATGTTCTCTGGCACCTGCTGGAAGTTATTCTCACTGTCATCCATTGTCATTTGGTGGGCATCTTGAGACTGTGGGATGTGGGACATTTCTGCCTTGGTTTTATATTCAAGCATTAGAATTGTAGGTGGAACCAAAATACTCAAAATAACCTTGAACACAAAAGTTAAAAAAGTTAAAAGTAGTTTATCTACAAAGCTTCATTTAGTGAAAAAGGTTACCTGTTAGCAAAGGTAATCTAAACTAAAATGCCTGGCAATGGGTATTTCTTTGACATGTTAACAGTAACTTACATTTTTTTTTTAAAAGCACAAAACATTCAAATTGAATGATTTCCAGATATACGAACTCATTGGTACATCTGAAATCCTTTCACTGTGAATATGCTTCACTTATTCAGATTATAAGAATAAACAAAGAATATGAAAGTAATAAATACTATACAATGTACTGTATATTGCTTAATGTATGTATACTTTTAATAATAAAAGACAAAAAGTTAAAATTATCCAGCACAACATTTAAGCTGTTTAAATACTGAAGAAACATTTTGTAAGGTTGCATAAAGTACCTTATACCAGGAATTCTTCCTCATGTTTAACCGTCCCATCCACATATCAGACAGCAGCATTTGGGTACAGGTGTGGGACACAAAATTACGGAGCCTTGATGATACAGCTAATTTCAGGCAGGTGGAATTGCTCCAGTTTTTGAGTTCATAAGTAAGAATCTTCATTGCCATTGTTTCATCCTGTTTGAAGGCTTGATCAAGCAGGTCAACAGCCAGTTGTCCAAATTCACTACAACATGCAAAAAATGCATATGAAATTGTGCTATCAACACAAGTCTTTACTTTATTGATAAAGGAGAAAGCTATAGTATCACTATGCCAAATAATAATCACATACATTCTTAAGCTAGCTGTGTCTACAGCAGTAGTTAGTAAGCATCTAGTAACGTTAGCTTGAATGGTACCAAAGTCAGACTGCCGTTTCAATAGCCCCCTTTAAAACTATACAATTATTTTATGACACAAAGTACATTAGGAACTTCCAAGAAATCTTAGACATAAAAAATGTATAATGTTTAGCAGGTTTTATGACCAAAACACTCATCGTTTTATTTGACCAGCAGCAGGCAATATGAAAAAAAATATATTCAAAACCAAAAGTGAATTAAAAATGTATTAAAGGGACTGTGGCTTTAGGATTCAGACGCTTCACCGTAGTCTTTGCTTATTAGTTGCAGGTATCCTAGTCCAACCTATTATCCACTTCTTAAAGCATGGAATCTGGCTAGCATGTTTCTTTTACTGCAGAAGACACATTGTGAGGTTGATTTACTAAAGGAAAATAGACTGTGCACTTTGCAAAGTGCAGTTGCACTCTGCAAAAGCAGTTGCTCCAGAGCTTAGTAAATGAGCAGATGTTCTGCTGACGTCCTCATCCAATCATGTGCAAGAAAAAAAATGCTTTTTTTTATATTTTCCTTGCGTGTGATTGGGTATTTTTTGCAAAGGGAAGCTGTACCTCATTCACTAAGCTCTGGAGCAACTACACTTGCAGAGTGCAACTGCACTTTGCAAAGTGCAAGGTTTATTTGCCTTTAGTAAATCAAAGCCTGTATGTCTCTTGTGAAATAAAAAAGCCTACCTCCTCATAGTTTTTGAAAGAGGGATTTTAGTTCCATTTTACCATAAGACTGCAAAACAAAGTCCAATAAACAATTATGATTTGGAATACCTTGAATGTTCCTTCATTTCCTCTGAGAAGTCATCCACAACATCACTTTGCTTTGCTTCATAGGCCATGGAGCGGCACATTTTGCATGCTACAAGAGCTTTTGCCATGGACTCCTCCCCGTGCTGCCAGAAAAAAAGGGCCATTTTCTGTCTCTTCATTAGGACTGCCCAAACTAACAGCTCATTAAATGGGTAAGGAAAGCGTTTCATTTCTGGATCATCAATATCCACAATCTCATCTTTAACCCTTTTCTTCTTCACGTCATCTATGGAGGCATCCTGCAAGAAAACATAGAGCATGAGGCATTTGCATTTAAATACGCCAACAGCATCCTTTTAAATAGCTGAAGATTGGCCAACAGTCACCAAATTTAAGACTCAACCCTCCAAAACTACATCTTATACTTTATAAGAACTTTACATTTTTCATTATATGCTGCAAAAGGAGGAGCAAGACCCCATATGGGGCAAGAGTAGGCCCAGTGTGATGGCAAGATTTTGATATTTAGGAATCAATAGGTAATGTTTAAAATTACAATCCTTAACCCAGAATAAAATAAAGTACTGAACAATAAAAAAAAGAAAACTCTCTGATCTTAACAGCAAAATTGCATTACCTTTGGTTTGTAAGGCTGTGCAGTTTTGATAAAGTGATTGTGCCTCATCCTCTCCTTTTTATCTGCTCTACTTCCAAAGGATTCATGCGGTTTACGCATTTGAGGTGTATTGCTTGAAGTGTTTCTCCCAGAACGCTGGAAATAAAATTGTAAAATCTGATGTTAACCAGAAACCTTGTACTATGAGTCGCAGTATCTCAGGTAGCCTAGACAATTTTATCAGCAATCCATAAATGTGTATAAATAATTTTCAAACGTGAGAGGAAACTCCAGAGGTAGCACTCTTTTCTATGTTCCTGATATCCATAAGGACCAATAAAAAAAGGGCCTAATCTTAGCAGGTCAAGCACCTTGCCACTGGAAGTCTCCCATTGCACTCACTATCAGGGACTGGGTGACAGAATTAAACATCATGAGAATGGAAGAAGCGCTGGCTACCGCCAATGAGAGTTGCAGTAAATTTTGGGGATTATGATACGCTTTAATAGACTTTGCAGCCTCGCTTCAGTTGTTACAATTTCTCAGATGAGCTAGTTTTAACCAGGTCCTATTGAGTCAATTTGTTTTGTTTCCTTTTCTTCTATTTATTGTTTGATACAAAAATGGTGGCCTCCCATTGTGATCTATTATCAGATGCTCCCCTACCGACATGACCTACATGTGCATTTGTGGGGAACAGGATCCAGACTCGCTTTCACTTGGTGTACCTCATCTCTTTTCTTATGAATGTTGATAAAAATATAACATGTGCCAGAACTTGTATTTCCTCATTCTAGAATCTTTGACATTTCAAGTTGATAGTATCTTGTGTTATTTTGATGTCGTCTTGGTAGATTGGATTTGTATCTTTCACTGATGATGATTGTATACATTTCTTGTTTTGCCACGACCTTAATAAACATATTTTATTAAAAAAAAAAATAATAATTTTCAAAGCAACAGTTTTAACCCTTTTCACTACCACCAACATATGGCACACTTCAGCAGCAGTGGGGGAGAGTCTGAAAGTCAGCTGTCCGGTGGAAGCGATCTGGTGACTGCTTGATCACTTCCTTGCATCCCTGGTATATTCACTACATACTTCAATGTTAAAAAGGGTTAGGGTCAAAAAGACCCCCAATGTTTCATTAACGAGAACATGTCACAACAAAACAGTATCAAACATGGGGACTTTCTGTGCCCTAAACCGAAAAAAAAAAAAAAAGTTTAAAGTAATCTTCAGACTTCAAGCCTAAAACGTGTGCCAGCAAATACCATGTTTGAAACCAGACAGGAAGTAAAGAATGAGTATTATCCAAGTTACCCTGATTACAACCTACCCGGTTTCCCGCAAGAAGATTGTTGTAGATGATTCGAAAGCGTTTTCTTGTGTAAGTGCATCTATAGGTTCCTCCCATGAGATATTCAATGACCAGACCCACATCAATCAGCGTAATTTTGTAGTCTGGGGGGAGGTTACCCTGCAACCCACAAAACAAGTGGAAATAAATATAAACCTTTAGGAGCTTACAAAACAGTAATGCCATTTTTACAACTTAAAGTGAAACTGCTGTATAAAAATATAACTACAACAAAAATATACTTTTGGATGATTTAAGGTACCAATAGATGCCATGCGTTTTATCATCAGGCCTTCCAAAGCATTCCACAAGCCTCCCCCAAAAGCACCTACAAAAATAACTTTCTAAAAGTCAGCACAAAAGCCACATTTCCTGCCTGCATACCACATAGGCTTGGTTCCTAGGCAACTTACTGGCAATTACAGCTAAAGCATTAGGAAAATCAGAGTTGCCCAGAAGCTCCAACTTTGAGAACATAGGCATTTGCATAAAAGGAAGTGGCGTGTCAAAAAAGTACGTCTTAGTACTACTCTGTTTCCTTCTGCCTTCGCAAATTGTTACATTACAACAGGAATAGTTATACAACAGGTATTTTTATTCAGTCACATCCCACCTATGCTGCTTTCTAAGATATGTACCAGCAAGACTGTTATCCACTGAGCATGGCAGACAGAAACAGGGGAAAAAAAAAAAACTTACATACTTACTTACTCACTTTTAATGGTGTCAATCAATCATAATAAAGGCTACGTGAAGAGTGGAAACTAATCAAAATTTTATTTCACTGATCTGAATTGTATACAGACATCTCACAGGCTGCTGCGGAGTACAGCCAGCCATGTTATATTTATCGATCATCTTCTGTACAACCAGCCTGTCGAATAAATGCTGATCATTCATTGTATTCTGATGGTGGATAGTCTCCCCAGCGCCATAACACAATAGCTCCGAGGGAGGGATTCCCCCATCCACATGGAGTGTGTCAATGGGGGAATCAGGTCATTTTTTTCGTTCAACCCTTTGGTTGAAAGAAAAAAAACTAGCCCATCTATGGCCAGCTTAACTATTTTTAAAACATCTGGCACTTTTATTGATTAAGAAATGGCACGGTTTATTCTGAAAAATAACGACCATAGTGAATCCTGCAGTACAAGTTGTCAGTCAGCAAAAGGCAATTTCACTATTCTATACAGTAAATGATTCATATGCATGGGAACGTTGCCTCTTATTGCCTTACACTATCCTCTCTGCTACCAGGATAAAGTACCATCCCTCTCATTATTAAGTCCCTCCAATAGCAGCATATCACCTTAAAAAGGACAGATCAAAGTAAGAATCAAAAACAAAGATGGGCATAGATTAACTAAAACTGATATCCACATAATGCGCATGGGTCTCATGGCTGATGTTAATCTTCCAGTAAATAACTCGACTGATAAATGCACGTGTGTGATCATCATAGAACTCCTATGGTTATTCAGATAAGCAAGTTTTTTAGTGCAGGTGCCCAGTCCCTATATTTGACACAGATACCTGTGTTGTATTCAATTTATTAAAAGGAATAAATACTTTCCAATACATTTTTAGTTTTACTTGTAAAAGATATGACAGATGTAAACAATGTTATTAATGTGTATTTAAAAATGTTTCAATCTATAGTATGTTAGCATAGATGTATTTGGGTGCAGCCATATTACTGCATATTTAGACTTTCCTTCCTGCCTTGCAGGATATGGACTGCTTTCATTTCTGCTTTTTATCACAAAGTCTGCCAACCCACTGAAAAAATATGCTGCCTGTGTGGCTGATCTATTATTTCAAAAAGCTGAATCAAAAACAGAGCAATCTCAAAACTTACAGGCTAATGCTCTATCAACAGCCACTCAACAACGCAACTCAAAATGTGTGCTCAGAGCACCATACCTTCCATTCTAACAGCCCAATATTTACATACAGCTGACCAAATCTTTTGAAAGGAAAGAGAAGTAGAGAACAAAATGCATTGGATGCCTCTAAATAAAATACATAAATAATTAAATAAATGAAAAGAAAATGAAAGTAGTAATGATGACTGATAAACAAACAACAGTAAATGTGGCATGGCACTTGTTTGAGAAGTACTCAAAACAAAAACAACTAACAGGGAATAATGTTAAATTTACCTGTTTTACGTCGCGGACAAGATGGAACAGAGTTGGGTTAGTAGGACCTTGTTTCTTTAATGCAAACAAAAAAACAAAAAACAAAACAAAAAACAAAAACAACAAAAAAAAAACAAAGAAATACAGGTGAGTTATGTTATGACCTAAGTTAATAAATGACAATCTTTTAGACATTTAAAATGTTTATTTATTTTCCTATTTAGGATGTGTGAAAGGGTATTAAAAGAGATGAACAGAGTAGAAAATGATTTATTTATAGTTTAAGCCTCCAAAAAAAAAAAAAAACCCTTCAACCAGCGTAGCAAAAACAGTACTGGAATTTCGCTAACAAAATGGTAGCTATGGAAGTTGTAAAATGAACATCATCTGACCTAAAATGACCTCACTAGACAGTAAGAAAAGTGCAGACAGAGGGGCTACACAGCCATCATGAATGCTTTGGGGACAACTTGCTTTCTGGAATTGCAGGCTACTTAAGCAGCCTGAAACTAGGAACAGAAATCAGCTTACTGCTGCAGAACCATCATACACGTACCCATTAAAAGGATAGCATACAACAGTGATCGGCAAGCCTGCCAACCAATACCAAAGGGTTAAAAGAGTGCTTTGAGCTAAATGAGTCAATATTAAACAAAATGCTTACTTTGCATTCCATCAGATTAATAGGAATAGTGCCTGAAGCACCTGGCATACTCATGTCACAGCATTACTTCATCTAAATGGCAACTCATGCTAGGGAGAGCACAGAGGATGCCAGTATGGAATATTGGAAAATAAGGGCACCAGGCACACAGTACCTATGTGGATCAATATTAACATAAACCTAGGCTTTATCCATGCAGATCAAACTGCCACCATTCCCAGCAGCATATTCTTCTTTCCTTCATTTCCCCCAAGGCTCTGGTTAACCACAAGGTGCAAACTGAAGTACCCAGTAATTCCATGTTTGGGGAATATGTGATGCTCTCCCCTTCCTCCCATATGACAGCATTGGTTCTTGGCAATTGGCCCTCACATGGAAGTGGAAGGAGAATCTTTAACCCTGTGTGAGCTCCAGGTTGTGACTTGTTCTCTTCATTCCAGTGATTAAATGACTGGGGAAGGGGTGTAAAGAAGAGTTGAACATGTAGCTGGGGAGGGCAGCAACTCTTTCATCTGCATGTATTCAAAACATTAACAATAACATATAAAGCCATTTATAACTCTGCTCCAAATTACATCACCGATCTTGTCTCCAAATATCACCCAAGCCATACTCACCGCTCCTCGCACAACCTTCTGCTCTCTAGCTCCCTTGTCTCCTCCTTCCATGCTCATCTCCAGGACTTCTCCAGAGCTTCCCTCATCCTCTGGAACTCTCTACCTCAATTTATCAGACTATTGCCTGCTCTGCTCACTTTTAGGCGATCTCTGAAAACCTCTCTTCAGGGAAGCCTATCCCGCCCTCAGCTAATAATGGAATCTTCTACTCCTCCTTCCAGTCCATCCCCCACAGTTACTACCTTTTGTACCACTAGCCCCTCCCTCTTAGATTGTAAACTCCAAGGAGCAGGGCCCTCCTAACCCTCTTGTATTGAACTGTATTGTTGCTGTATTGTCTCCTGTTATATTGTAAAGCGCTGAGCAAACTGTTGGCGCTATATAAATTCTGTATAATAATAATAATGTGTAAAGAGCACTCTTAGGGGAAGTACTCTTAAGGACTGCAGTTACATTGGCATGACATTGCATGACCAGAAGGTGACAACTTGCTGGACACAAGCATGTACAAGATCATGTATCTAAATACAAGACAAGAGTTCTGGTGTTTTAGAAAAAAAAAATGCATGGCAAACAACAGAAACAGACTAGTTGTTCAAAATATTGAGTGAGAGAAAATGAAACCGATGGCTGTGGACAACTGCCACACTTCTATAAAGGCATTCAATTACTTTCAAGAAAGGGTAACAAAGTGCAAAGCATACACAGGGCATCAACAGAAGCCTCACTACCCTTTACAACAAAACATTACGTTTAACTTACAGTATTATACAGCTCTTCCAATCTGGGGATTGTAAGAAACTTGTGCATGCTGACACCGTTTTCTATGAGAAGTTTGACAAAGGCAACCCTATCCATTACAAGCGCATCCAGCATGGCTTGTTCCAAAGAACCAACCTGAGGAAACATTTTATAAACCAGTTAAAGATATAGAGCCCATAAACATATTACATTACCTAAAGAAATTCCTAAATGGCACAAAATAAATAAAGGCGGCCATACATGGATTGAAATTCAGCCAGTTCAGCAGGGACCAGCCAAATTCCTATCCATGTACCGGCACTACAGCTGTACAGAAGTCAACCTACTGATTGATTTTTTTTGTACACCCACACTGTCAGATTCTAACTGCCCGATGAGTGCTGCAGGCTACAGAATGCAGCGCTGATCAGTTTAATCTGGAAGTAGGGAAATCTACCCACTGTCAGAACGACACAGCGGGGAGGATTCCCTCATCCACCTTGAATGTGGGAATGGGAAAATCGGGTCAGTTTTTTTCTTTCAACCAGCTGCTTGAACAAAAAGAAAAAAAAAAAAACATCTACGGGCTGCTTAACTCACACACAAAAGAATGACGGCAGACTATTTCATATTATTAATTGATTGATAGTCAAGGACAGTACAAATCAAAAAAAGGCAACAATTAAAACACTGCAAAAAACAGGATTTTTGTACTCATGGTAAAATCCTTTTCTTGAAGTCCATTGAGGGCAACAGAAATTCAGATATTGTCATGTTACACTGCCGACAACAAGCATACTGGAAACTAGCAAACAAAAACACTGTAGGCAACCCCCAGGATAACACCTCTGACACCCAGTATTCCCTGTGATAACTTCAGTGATAGAGAAGGAAAGGCTTCCCCACTGTTAGGACTGGGGTGGCGATCACATCAAGATAGGGAAATCCTTGCTTGGCTGAATAGGAACATACATAAATGGAGAGAAGGTGCCTGCTTTTTCCAGGTGGATAAAATGTTGAGTTGCAGAGTTCTTGAATGAAATTGGGCAAATGTAACTCCCCTAAAGGAGGCTACCACGAGACCTAGAACTATCTTGGAGAATCTCAGATAGGCATCCTGGATATCCACAGATTCCATGCATTTCCCTTGTCATCTAGGAAATAATCATAGTTCTTGCAGATTCCATTCGAAATTTTGAAATTTAAAAGGAATCTGTTGAGGGATTTTAAGTCCAGAATAGAACAAATACACCTCCCCCCTTGTTGGGTTTTGGAACCATAACAGTTTTCAGTAGAATCCTCTCAATCATTCTTTTGGTGGTACTGGCACGACAACTCCCTAGGACATGAGATGGTTAGGGGCATTCAGAAAATCTGTCTTTGGGCAATTATTGGTGGATTTGAAAAGAAAAAAAAGCTGTGAGGGGGTAGAATGTGAAATCTATTTTGTACCCACAGATCTAGGACATCTGTGACCCAGTAAGAGGCAAACTGTAACAGATGTCCCCAAATTTTTTGGAGTGAGGGCACCCCTTCATTGTGAAGAGGGCTTTGGGGAAGACTTGGTAGCCTTTGTGGGCCAAGTCTTGCACTGAAAGGAAGGGCTAAACTTTGGTTTGAAGTTAAAGCCTGGTTACAGTGGATAGGTGGCTCTGCATTTAAAGGAGTTGGGGGCTTTATTTGGGGATCAAAATGCCATTTAGCAAGTAAGAGAAGACTTTCTGTGCCAAAAGCTGCTGGGTTTAACACAATTGACAAAATTGACAAAATACTGCTAAGCCGCACAGTTGGCCAAACTGGAACTATGCCACATGTGACAAGGGATGCCTCAGTGGGTCCAAATGGAGGCTCTGACTACCCATAGGAGATACAGACAGACAGCTTACACTGACAGACTGTAGGAGCCCTGCACTACACACACACAATCTTCTGATTGCAGGTGCAATGCTTTACAGGCTCCTACAAATAAATAAATGCAAATGTGTTTACTTGCGAAAAAAATAAATGTGCATGTATTTTTTTTTAAAGGTGAATTTGACCTTTAATAGAAGCAAACTATAAAATAACACTTACAGTAGCTGGTGCCTAGTCCCTACAAAAATTGTTAAAAATTTTAGGGTGCTCAGTCGAGGGAACCATGTCTCACATATGGCATCTGTGTCTGAAAGCTCAGAGGTTTTGGAATAGGGGTCATGCCCAAATCTACAACATAACTTTGAGTAATCTCAAAAAATCCCCTGAAGAGGCCCTGTTGGAGATCACTCCCCTTAACATCCCAAGGGATGAAGAAAATTATTGATGTACATGTTCTGGATTGCTACAATAGCTGCAGAGCTGGCAAAAATGAGTGACTTAATCAAGAACAAGTTTAACTGAACCAAAGTACATGACAGGTTGTCTAGCATTCTGAATAACTCAGACCAAATCTGAAGCTGTCTGGGACCAATGGATTTGTTACATCTCAGCTTCATGACCTGAGCAAAGTTCCTGAACCCCTATTCCTTCCAATCCCCCTCTACCTTCTTTCCATATATTGTTTGTCGAAGTTGATATCAATATGATTTTGCATCATATATCACTATGGAAGAGACATTTGACTTTATGTACAGAGGCCAAAGAAATTGGTTTTGTGGTCTCCTATATGCTTTTGTAAAACAGTACATGAATGTTCTTCATAGTAATGAAAAGACATTCCGTAAATGCGATTTTTGCAAACCTTAATAACAATATTGCAAAAGAACTGATCCCATGGTGTAAAACAGCATCCACTGTAAGAGGATCCCTGGACCTTGAGAAAAAATGCTCAGTCTGATGTTGAACCTGGAAGCCAAAGAGCCATGTTTGGAGTCTTCCACTTGCAAAAGAGATCTTGAAACATCTTAAAGGTGAAGACACCAAGCTCTGGAATCCAGGCGCTGATAAAGGACAATTTTCTATACCTGGGATGTGCACAACAGAAAGGGCTGGAACATAGTGTTCTGCCCAAGAGAGAATTCAATCTGCTTCTCTTCGACATACAAGATGTCTGGTGGTTCTCTGGTGGTTTCTGTAAGCCACTGCCATGGCACTGTCTGAGTAAATCCTAGTCCAGTGTTGACGGAATAACCAAACTTCTCTGAGTTCTAGATTACTGATCAGGAAATGTGCTTTCTCTGGCAACTGTGTTCCTTGCACCAAGAGAGCATCAAGTATATTTCTGATGCCCAACAGAAAGCCATTTGTCTTGAGAACCTTCCAAACAATTTGGAGGAAAGATTTTCACTGACTTCAACTCTGAAACAATCAGGAAGACTAAGCTTGCCTGTCCCACATATAAAATTGCCTTGAAGAATGCCAACATTAAGCCCAGAACCCTTAATCAAAAGTGAAATGTCTGCTGGATCTTGGACTGTAGAATACGAACATAGAAGCAGAGAGTCCAGAGTTTGTCCTGTGGAAGAAAACTCTTGGATAGGGCCATATTCAGGACCAAGCCTAGGTACTCCAAGTGCTGAGTCAATTCCAGTGTCAGCTTCTGAGGATTTAAGTGCCACCTGAACCTCTGTGTGGTCTGGATCATCCACATGACCCAGGCTGCTTGTGCCAACACATCTCTCAGAAGTAGGTCACCCAGATATCCCACTATGAGGATGCCCTGAAAAGGGAAGCAGAGTAAGGACCTAGCACCTTAGTTAAGACCTGATTTGCAGTGGACAGACCAAAGTGAAGGCTAACAAATTGGTAATGCTGCATGCCCACTATAAAATGAAGTTTCCCAAATTTTGCCTTCTTTATCAAGGAAATTACTGGGGAGACGAGTACCTTTTTGCCCCAGAAAAAGTTCCCCATCAAAAGGGCATACGCAATAGGTGTATCTTGCATGGATGATCCACAGACAACATTTGAGCCACAGGGTCCTCAACATGTGTACCAAAGAGAGGCCCATTCTGGTATTTGGCATACAACATCCACTAGCCTGTCAACACAATGCAGCAGGGCCACAGGCAGCAGTACCAGTTTTTGCAAGACAGATGGATTTGTTCAGATTAATACAGGATCCCAAGAAATATCCAGCATTGGCGGGAAACTGAATAGCGCCCAAAAGGTGCCAAATGCAAGGTAGCTCCCAGTGCTTCAGCCTGACCAGGCTTCCAAAATGACTCTTCAGAAACGGCCACATCTTGGGCTATGCCACAGCTCTGCACATGGAGAGTGCTCTGCAGCACACTCATGTCTGGAAATCACAATGCAGAACTCAAGGAATGAAAGAAATCCATAAAAAAGTTAAAGCCCCTCATGAACCAAACACATTTCGATCCATGTGCTTTATTCTGGGCTGATCTGCTATTTTTCTTTTGTTACTAGTGTTCAATCCTACTACAGGCAGCAGTATAATGCAACAGGATCTGTATTTCTTTGCTACTCAATGGTAGAAAAATGAATATATTTATTGTTTGTTCTAAAGCTACATACACACTCCTTTAGCAAGCACTTTCATCTCCATCTAGAAGGGGAAGGGATGGGGACATGCACTGCTTCACATCTCAACCACCAGCCTACCATAGTGCAGTGTCAATATCATGGATGCCTATCCTGAATGTAGCCAGCTCTACAGAATCAATGTCTGGGATATGTTCCCAGAATGCATAGAATGTAGTCTGCACAGCCAGCTGAGTTCAGAGAACACAGTGATATCCACACAGCAAAACTGGTGAAACAAAGAAAACACAGCCACCCTCAAAGAGAGAAGGATGCATTTTCTCAACCCACCGTGCAAATAGACCTTAAAAGACTGTTAATATCTTCTCAAGCTGAAACAATTAAACATTGTTTATATGTATAAAGCCATTCCTACCAGCCACTGTTGTCCATAGACAAAAACATGATTTTTAGCGATGTCTACTCTATCCCATGCTAACGTTAATACCAGTTGATCTAAAGCAGAAGCATTTGTTCCTAAAGAGAAAAAAAAAAAAAAGCATGTTAGTACCAAAAACAAACATATTTGGGTATTCTGACATAAGGTCCATGTGTAATCTCACATCCACACACCATGCATTTTCAAAAAGCTAAGAATGTATATAATTAAACCATATTTGGTTTTGTATGTGTAAGCGATACTCTGGAAGATGCTTAGTAAACTATATTTCAATTTAAAAATGTGCAGTAAACTAAGAAAAATACAGAGCGATAAATCAAATTCCACCAAACCAATCAGGGTTTCCTATATATTTCTGCCTTTACAGTCATACTTCAGATAAGACATGGCAGAAAGTACATCTTAACAAAGATATACAAATTTTACTTCTCGTGCGGGAAAAGGTGAGAGGTCTGTCAAGCTATGCCAGTCCTTCAACATTAAAGAAATGACAATTACCTTTTAACAACGCAGTGAGTATTGCAACATCAATGTCCTGGTGTTCATCTGATCCAATGTGGAACACAGTAATCTGTTTAAATTAAGATAAACCAGGTTTTTAATAATGTTCATTTTTATCTTTTGAGGACAACTATAATGAAAGTTAAATCCTAAAAGGTGCCTAGATGTAAATAATTAAAAAAGTCATAATATTAGGTGTTAAGGGCCCTTTCAAATAAGGTTTCCAATGATGTCTGCTAAAGCCTGCTGATGTCACAGAGCCAGTCCAGGCACTGCAGGGATCCCGACAATAATGTCAAGATTTGCTCAGATGTCTGACCGGCAGCTGGCTCAGCCTTTCAGGGCACCTGTGTGAGCCTGAGCTAGCCCATCCCGCCCCCCTGCACAGTCGAGCACTCCAGTGAGCATTGGAGAGGAAGAGCACAGAGTGGTGACTGACCGTCACCGCTCTGTGCTTAGCACAGACCTGAGAACTGAACAATCAGCAATCACTAAGTTCTCAGTGTGCGGACAGATGTAGCATCAAAATGATGCTGAATCTACATAGATGAGTATGATTATGTTTTTCGAAACCCACATTTCTCTTTTAAAACTTTGGGGCTGAAGAAGACATTTCTTTGCTGCTGCCATTTTCATTTGTCAAAACAAATTATTTCTCCTCTTAAAGTTCATTTACTTTGGCCTGGAATTCTCTTGAAAGACCAGCCTTGAAAATAAGAGAACCATCCAGACAACCCTTCTGACACAATCAGACAATGCAACTTTAACAGGAACCCTAATGCATTCTACACAGGCATTGAAGAGAATTTCATCAGCTTCATTCAGGATGGATAACTTTTCTACGGATGATACCTCTGTGGCAACCGGAGTATACAAGGCTTAGCAACAGAAGCTGAATAAATAGTAGAGTAAAACAGGGCACAGATTGCTTCCCATCTCTCTTGGCATCTTTTTTTATAAAGCTGTCAACTTTGCAACCAAATTCCTAAGTTATCCCATATCATTAAAAGGTAGGTCACCTTTAGAACCACATTTCTTGGCCCATTTAGGTGAACGAAAATGTAACTTAGTACAATTGTCCTACAACTCAGACGAAGGTTAAATGGCATACATAAATGGCAAACTTATTTTCTTAGATGTGGGAAACCTTTCTTGTCTTGTCTGTTCTTTAAATTAACATTTGAAGGCATTCCTCCACAGGAAAATATTTTTTTTAAGTAGGATCATCCAGACCCTTATAGTATATAGCAGTTCGAGCAATAGTAGGGTTCACAATATTCATGGCTGCCCTGACCACATCTGAAAGCTGCAGGAGACTGAACACATGTTGGGTACTCTTCTGAATATCCAATTGAAGCCCTTTCCAAGATGGCACATCTATAGCCCATGCCTGGGAAGTAACAAGAAAAAGATTAGGTAGGTGTGGAGGCGTATCTAACCTTTCCAACCTCCTACCCCACTTGGGAAGGGAAGAAACACCCACCAGCTGATGAGCTTTTAAATATGAGCTGGAAATGCAAGTTTCTTCATTTTTACATTCACTCACTAGATATTGGGAGATATTTTTACTTAGCTAAATCAATACTACAAAGTGCAAAGTATGCTGCTAAATGCTATACGGCCTAAAATGAAGAGCAATTGAAAATGGAGAGAAAAAACCTGCTGGCAGGTGTAACATGTAGAAATCTAGAAGGACATGCACATACAATTAGCACCTCTTATTGTCCTCTACTGCAGCCTCAAAACTGGTAAAACTTCTGGTAGTGATGGAGCTCACCCAACTCTTGTGATCTATTGATCAAAGAGATTTGTCACAGAGATAGCCCAGTAGGGTGATAAGCCAATGTGAATGTAGGGGAAAGGCAGGGAGCAGGCTAGCTCATACTATCAAGTCTCCTGAGTTTTTTTAACCATTCACAACAGCTAGCCCATCACCCTTTACACACATAGCTAAAATATGTCACCTCCATCTAACAATGCTCCGGAAAAACAACACCCACTAGATGTTTTTTAACCACTTGCCTACCAGGCACTTTTCCCCTCTTCCTGCCCAGGCTAAATTTTCAGCTTTCAGCACTGTTGCAATTTGAATGACGATTGCACAGTCATGCAACATTGTACCCATATGAAATTGTTATAATTTTTTTCACATAAATAGAGCTTTCTTTTGGTGGTAATTGCCACTGGGCGTTATATTTTTTGCACTATAAACAAAAAAAAGGAGGAAAAATTTGAAAAAAAAAAAGTTTTTCTTTGTTTCTATTATAAATTTTTGCAAGCAAGTACATTTTCTCCTTCACTGATATGCGTTGATGAGGCTGCACTAATAGGCAGCACTAACGGGCTGCACTGGTGGGAATTGATGAGGAGGCACTGATGACTCTGCACTGATAGGCTTTACTGACTGGCAGCACCGAAGGGCACTGATGGGTAACACTGAAGGGCGCCACTGCTGGGCACGTTTGGGGCTGCACTGATAATCAGGGTACTGATAATCAGTGCCCTGATTATCAGTGCATATGTCCTCTGTGACACTTGACGGTTATCGGCAGTACTTTCCTCACGCTATGACAGCGTGAGGAAAGTGCTGCCGATAACCGGCAACTATATTTCCTTAGTGATCAGCTGTGTCATTGGACACAGCTGATTACGTGGTAAAAGGCCACTGTGATTGGCCTTTTACCTTGTCATGTGATCAGCTTTGACTGAAGGACACAGCAATCACAGACAGCGCCAGGTGCACACCGCTGGGGGCGCGTTCTGGGAGGATGTCATATGACGCCCTCCCAGAACTGGACAACCACGCTGTAGCCGTCATTTGACTATAGCTCGGTTGTCAAGTGGTTACTATTTAGGTAACCATTTGCAGTTCATACCAATTCCTTGCTCTTCATGCACTCCATTACAATCTGGAAAAGGTGGACGGCTTCAGACTGGCTAAAGTTAAATGTCTTTTTGATAGTTGAAATGATCTCTGGCTCAGCACCTTCTGGCAGAGTCCTATAAGTAAACATTAAAAAATTAAAATCATGATGGGAGTTTAAATATATTTAAAAGCAAACATTTTAGTTACCCCTTTCACTTAAAGAACACATTCATTGTCATATGTAGCCATTCTAGCATTGTAAAATATACGCACCCTCCTTCTTCAGTTTGTTTATGTACATAAGCCAATATGTCAGCAGCTCTTCCAGTTCCTTCACAAACAACAACTGGTACAGGAGGACTCTCTTGTAGGTAATTCAAAACCGTAAGAATCACATTTGGACCACCTTCAAATATCAAGGCTACTACAGGTACTCCCTGGCCAATGCCTAAAAAGAAATAGGAAAACATGTAAAGTGTGCTCCATTACAGACTCTAAAAATGTGATACCACAAGATATTGAAAATATACAAGACTCATTTATATTACGAACATACGGGCATGGATGCGTTGTAAGTTGATTGTTTTTTCTAGTTCCCTTCTTAAACTCTCTTCCGCTCCATATTTTCCAACAGTACCATCATCCACCAAAATAAAATGGGAATGAAGATTATTGAGGACATTCAGTTTACTCAGAGGGTTCAACAGGGTTTGATAAGGAGCGATGACCTAAACAGGGAATCAAAAAACATACATTTTTGACACTAGAGACTTTAAATGATCCATTTTTTTTTTTAATTGAAAACAATATTTACTTACATCTTTTCCAACCAAGTCATTTCGGTTTTCAATGATTCCCCATGGAGCAATGCCAATGGTACAAATTTTTCGAGATGACCTTGAAGCGTGTTCTTTGAGAGCATCACCAACATGTTTAGCAACACCTATTTACATATATATAATAAAATAAAACAACATAAGGTATTGTGTTCTGTTAGGTGTTCCTGGCAAATAAACGTCTCATTCTAGGTCTAAAACAAATCTCTGGCAAAAAAATTGTTTTATCTTCCATCATAGTCAGCTAGGCACGAAGCACTGTCACACGTATTCTCCCATCAGCATACCTCTCATTAAAATTTACACAGCTATGACACTACACTAGTAATCAGCGACTGTCATAGTGTGGTGGGCTAACTGACACTAATAGAGTGATCAGTGATAATACTGTATACTGTCACTGTACTAATGAAAGGGAAGGGGTAACATCTAGGGACAATCAAAGGGTTAACTGTGTGTCTGACAAAGTGTAATGTGTGTTATAGATTGTAAGCTCTGAGGAGCAGGGCCCTCTTATCCCTCTTGTATTGAACTGTATTGTTGCTGTATTGTCTCCGGTTATATTGTGAAGCGCTGAGAAAAATGTTGGCGCTATATAAATCCTGTATAATAATAATATGTGCAGTTTTTATCTTACTGTATGGGTGTTAATTCTCCCTGCTTTGCAGGGAGCATAAACAGCCAGATCTCTCTTCCCTTTACACAGCTCTTTGTTTTGTAAACAGCTGATAAACTCGTGCTGTGTCCAATCATAGTACGGGTCAGCCAGGGGCACGTGCATGTGCACCTCAAACACGGGTGACAAGTTGTGACGTACCACTATGTCACCCAGCTTGGAGCTGCTGCCTGATTGCAGTACAACTACTGTGGGCAGGTGCAAAGCAGTTAAGTAATGTTATACGACTACTCAGTAACTTGAAATTGCCTTTTCCCTCTAGAATGTCTTCATAATAAATGGTACTGCTGACCTCCACCTCTCCTGCTGCGTAATGATAACTTTCCCTAGCAGTCATCAGTTCTATCAAGATTTTTGGTTTTATCATATCACTAGGTTCTAAGAAGCCATGCTACTTAAGCGTGCAGCTATGATCATGGGATTTTTTTTACCTGTCTAGAACATACCACCACCCAACAATGGTACACAAAGGCAAACAATGATAAAAATCATTACATCAGCCTTTAAATTGTCTTTACCAGCATTAACTCCTCCAGTAACAATCCAGGCTCCTGTTGTTAAAGCTGCTTTGATGAGACCTTTGCCAATTAGTTGCTTTACACGCGGATGAAGCTCAAACTTCTGATTTCCTCCATGTACAGAGATAACGAGTTTTGGCAATTCCATCTGCCATTCTTTTAGCATAAGCTGCAAAATGGTTTCTGGTCTGGAATCATATGACAACCTAACATACTAAAACAAAATATCAGAAAAAAATTGTCAGTACAGATATTGTAAAAATTTTGTAAATCACCAAACTTTGCTTGCTGCTCTACAGCTTGAGGTGGTTCTAGCACTACAGGCAAATTTACAAACCCTGACTTTGGATGGACAGTCATAGTCACCTCTCCAGCTGTCTCCTTCCTTTTCTCAAAACCATCAGATTACTCTTGCTCTATCTCTTACTGTCTGCAGAAGCAGAAAACATTCTTTAGCACATCTGTAACTATTCATCTCTCTTCACTACCTCTCACATACATTGTGGGCTGTCCTGCGGAAGCAGGATATAGCTGCCCCAAGGGATCAGTAACAATCGCACAGAAGTGGGAAAAAAGGTATGTCTGCAGAGGTTCAAAATTGAATTTTGGCAAGAGACAGGCTATATATTGCTTTATGGGACTGACAACTTAAAGCGGTGATCCACCTAGAAAAAAAAAAAAATAAAAGTCAGCAGCTACAAAAACTGTAGCTGCTGACTTTTAAAATACAGCCACTTACCTGTCCCTCGGTCTAGCGGTGTCCTCACCACCGCTGGTTTCACTGGCCATCTTCTCTCCCTGGCGCCGGCATCTTCAGTGTGGGCACCTGGCTGTGACAGTTTGCGGCTTACAGGGGACAAAGGCTTAAAGCGGAACTTCCCCTTTTGGTGGAGCTCCTCTTTAATGACTAACCCACGTGACTACCATCAAAACAATACTAAATTGCAGGGCAGAAAACATTCATAAACAGATGCTGGGTCTCGTCACTATTAATGGGAGGGACATCAATCATTGCTGATCTTCTTTTCATGGGTCCCCTATATAAATAGCGTGATGACAAACTTGCATTCTGAACCCCTGAAGATGTCACCTTTGTCAAAATGTATGTCGGGAAGAGCTAGGGTGTACATCACCACACATGCATGCAGGCCAGCGGCCATTTTTGATGTGGGCATATACCGAGATTTCAGAATACAACGCGGTTTTTAACTTCTGGGTCCTGTATGTGCAATTTTAATAAATTCGATTCTTAATCTTCGGTATTTACACTATGGAGAGCGTGCTTACTCTTTGCATGTCTGGTTGGAACCTATTGCGAGTCTGAGATTGATGCTGGAGAGCGAGCGGGTTACCCATTGTAATAAACCTGGATGGTTACAGTTGGAGAGCGAGGGGGTGACGTATCATGGCCAGCCTGGAGGGTTGCAGCAGCCAGAGGGATATTCAACATCATGCTGTTTTTGACCGCTCTATAATTTGAGGGTCAAGCTAATCTGGTGAGCTCCCACTGAGCACCGTGTGTAGTGCAGCACCTGCATGAATAAGAGTTACCATCACTTATTGCTGACATTTGAAAAGAATATTGGAGCTGGTATTTTTTTTCTTTTACGTGGATCTGGGACTTCTTTTGTATGAACTTCTTTACGTAGGCTTATTTTCACTTTTTAAATGATGTTGATGTTTTTTGATGTGACATGTCTGTATTGAAGAGAATATCTGGTTTTGTACTTGCATGCAAAAAGTTTCTTTTTCCCGTTTTTTTATATTCACATATTTATATTAGCATGGGATATACTATAAATATGGCATAGAAGTGTTTTTTTATCAACTGCACTATTTGAGAATGGGTCTCTTGTTGTCACTTGCATCTCCTCCTCTTCTAATCTGTACAATGTCCTTAAAATAATCCATTTTAGTAGTTACAAAGTTCAACTGATAAAAACAGATAAGAGACTGTTCTATCCAAAAGGGATTCATCCCCATGTAGTGCACATTATCAAAAAGGGGTGGAAAACCAGATAATTTATTGTCTGATATTCAACAATAGGAAGTGGGGACCAGAACTCTACTTCTTCTTTGGGTATTATTTGCCCCACAGTACTGCACCCAGGTACCTTGGCTCTGTAGGAATGAGATCCACCTTGAAAACTGATAACACCGTATGCATCTGTTGGGCTCTCTTCTGTGTGTTTCTCGACAGACCATACTTCTTGCTCTCCTGTGAAATTTTCACCTAGTTTCAGATCGGAGTACTTCATAGCAATGCTGGCTGTGAAGCAAGCATGCTGTCTGACAAGTCGGCCGCAGCAGCATCTATAGGATGATGAAAAGGCAACGTGTTTTTATGTTTCACATGTCACAAAACAACAAAAATGCTTTAAAAGGTAGATTTCACCTTATTTAGACAATTAAGTATACATCTACAGGATTTACCCAAAAAGGGTAAATACTATATAGGATTATACAGCAGGTTTTATGTCAATGAGAAAGACTGACAATATTGGGTGTACTTTGTTCAGAGAAGGAACAAAAAAAAAACCAAATAAAAACAAAAAAAGTGCAGATAAAGGAACAAGTTAAAAAAAAAAAAAACACTGATTAGTAAGGAGTACTAACCTTACAAGTTGCTGGCATATCTGGCATCCTGGAAGGCATCTGTAAAAAAATCAAAACAATGATTTTTTACAGAAATGTTCCTGTTAGTTGTAAGATTATGCATACTATACATATACGTACTATTCATCCATCTTTTAGGATACACAATAAATGGATACCAATATGTTTTTTGATTCAGATATGCACATCATATAATTACAGTGAAGTGTACTGTACAAAAATTAATTCTTCTTGATTCAAGGATACAGTTTTAAACTTTTGCTAAAAATTTGTACTGGCCTGATATGGAATCTAAAGCATCAAACACATTTTTTGGCACATTCCGGTGCATTGTTGATGTGTTCTGGTGTGTTTTACCATGTTCCAGTACAGTTCTGTGCAGGGAAAATGCAGCCTGTTCTACTTTTTTTTCTGCAACTGGAACTACAAGCACTGGTGTGAACTACGACACCGACAACCATATTAGGGTCCATGTACAGTAGATGGCTGAAAAATGGCATACAAACTGCTCATAATGGCTCACTGCACATGCGTTTATGTAAGTTGTGTATATAAACTTTTTTTTCCCAAAAAAAACATTCCCTTCTGCACATTTTTCACTATCATCAATTTACACTTGAAATCACTGAACAAGGCTAAACACTGCATTTACGTGCATCAAATATTTTTTCCTGTAGAAATAGGAAGAGATAGCCCGAATGCTGCACACCTCACCCTGCCCGAGTGGTTAGCAGATAAAAGCAGCCTCAGCTTGATTCATCCAAGCTATGCCCCCAACATGTTTCGCTCAGCTCCCGAGGCTTAATCATGGACCTCCGCTAGGCAGACCTTGTTAGCCTAAGGGGGCAACTAAGCATCTATCGTGGGTCAAAAGCATTTTTTTCTGCCTGAACCCTTCTCTCAAAAACGCGCTTGTGATGTTTTTTTCAGCCTGCAAACACTCTTCTTCAAATAAGCCTGTAAACACCAAAATGAGCATTGACATGTAAGCTAACAGAGTTGGTTCTACAGGCCCAGTGTGCTCAAGGCCCTGATAGCTTGAGTAGCAAGGGTCACCTGAACCAAAGAATTACAATGATCACTGCAGCAGGCAATAGCCACCGGCGTTGATGGCACAAAAAAAAATAATCGACAGGCTAGTTGTACTGAAATTGATCGATAGATGGACTTCAGTGCAACTAGCCTACCCATAGACAAGTCGAAATTCAGCCAGTTCCAGCTGAACTGGCCAAATTTCGATTAGTCTATGGCTGGCCTAGGTCACAACAGGTATGTAGATTAGTAAAATCAGAGAAAGCTAGCTTCTTTATGCATACCTGTTCCAGGTCAGTGACCCAAATGACATGTGACCTTTAACAATTACTACTTGCTACTGTGTTGTAAACTAAGGCTCTAAAGCACATATCTGTTAAATCACCTCACAAGTAATTCAGTAACAGACATGTTAGATGGGAAGGTTAGATTTGACCCCATTTCACTAAATATAATGGAATTCTGTCACATTCCCACGTTTTCCCTTTCCATAGACAACAGCACAGAACAAAAATTTGCCATACTAAAAATAAATCTTCAGCAAGTCTAAAAATAAAAGATTATGCTTTAAATGCTTGAGAACTTTTAACACCTTTTTAATTGCGTATTTGCAAGTTTTCCACTTTATCTGTATAACTGCCAATATGGTAAGGCCAAAAGCAAAATAAATTAATTTAAAAGGCTAATACACATCTACAAAAAAAGGGGGTAAAAACTAACATGTTCTCTTTGGTTCTCAGGGCTTTTACTATATGATCCTAATCAGGGGCAGACTGACAACTCATGGGGCCCCCGGGCAATAGGGGATCATGGGGCCCCTGTGTCCTTGCCCAAACTCAAAAAAGCCTATGAAAAAGGTACCAGGGGCATCTCATGGGGCCCCCTACTGACCCAGGGCCCTCGGGCAGTGCCCGAGTTTCTAAATGGTCAGTCCGCCCCTGATCCTAATAGCTATTGACACCAAAAATAATTTTTTAATCCAGTCATTTTTTAAACACTCTAGCTGCACATTTGCTTCTTTGCTTTTGCCATAATAATTTTTATTGAATATTGTAAGTGATAAGAAGAAGGAAAAACAAAACCATACCATAATCAGAGCATTGAACAACAATTAGACCAAGTCCCATAATCTACCTCAAGTAACTGGCTGACAACTGAGGGGGGAGGGACCAAAGGAAGTACAGTTAGCAACTCTAGCCATCCCTCGTAGAGAAAGAAAAAAAAAAAAAAGGAGGGGGCGGGGCAGCAACTTCCCTCTCTCCCCCAGCATAAAAACAGCGGATGAATAATGCAGCGGTCTCTCAAGTGTGCAATCAGGAATTCCACTATGACAGTATAGCACACTCCTTCTGGAGCAGTACGCCTCCATTGGTCAGAAAAGTGAAACAAAGCGATCAGGACACAAGGTCCTCTGAAGCTTTAAAATGTAGCCAGCATGCCCACGTTTTAGTGAAGGCCAAGATCCTGTCCTGAGATGTAAAAATGAGCTCCTCCATCTCCTCCAACTGTTCCAAGCAGGCAAGCCACTACCATATACTGGGTGGCTTAGTGTCTCTATTGTATTGCTGTAAAGGTTGCTTGATATAGTGTAGTGGGGAGAAATCCACGGCAGTCCGTCACTGGCGAAATAATGTCATGAACCTTGGTCCAAAACGCGGCAACGAGGAAGAAGACACACCAGACGTGGAAGAACGTGCCTTCCGCCATCAGACATCACCAGCATCGGTCCAAAGTCGCTGGATAGATCTTATGTAGTAGAGAGGGAACTCTATACCATCTAGATCTGATCTTGTAAGAGTTCTTATGAGTGTGAACATTCAGAGACCCTTTGTTACGAAGTTGGTCTGGCTAAAAAGACAAAAGTCCATCCAGTTCAACCATTAAAAAAAAAAAAAGTTATAATCCTACATCCACAGTTGATCCAGAGGAAGGCAATAAAAAACCCCCAGCAAAGCATGATCCAATTTGCTCCTGCAGGGAAAAAAATTCCTTCCTGACCCCCCGAGAGGCAATCGGATATTCCCTGGATCAACTTTGCCGCTAAATGTCAGTATACAGTTATATTCTGTGTATCTAAGAAACAATCCAGGCCTTTTTTAATGCAATCCACTGAGCTGGCCAAAACAAGCTCCTGAGGGAGTCTATTCCACATTTTGCCAGCTCTCACTGTGAAGAAACCTGTGTTTGGAGATTACATTTCTTTTCCTCCAGAAGTAAAGAGTGCCCCCTTGTCCTCTGTGATGACCTCAGGGTGAATAACTCTACACCGAGTTCACTATATGAACCACTGATGTATTTCTACATGTTGATCTTATCCCCCCTTAATCTCCTCTTCTCAAGAGAGAATAAGTTCAGTTCCTCTAATTTTTCCTCATAGCTGAGCTCCTCCATGCCTCTTATCAGTTTGGTTGCCCTTCTTTGTACTTTCTCCAGTTCCCCAATGTTCTTTTTGTGAATTGGTGCCCAAAACTGAACTGCATATTCCAGATGAGGTATTACTAATGATTTGTACAGGGGTAAAATTATCTCTCTCTCTCTCTCTCTCTCTGGATGGAGTCTATACCACTTTTAATACAAGAGAGGATTTTGCTCCCTTTAGAAACCGCAGCTTGGCATTGCATGCCATTATTAAGCTTGTGATCTACCAGAACTCCCAGATCCTTCTCCACCATTGATTCCCCCAGTTGTACCCCCCCCCCCAGTATGTATGATGCATGCATATTCTTAGCCCCCAAGTGCATAGCCTTATATTCATCAACATTAAACCTCATTTGCCACATAGTTGCCCAATTAAACAGTGCATTGAGGTCGGCTTGTAAATTGAAGACATCCTGTAAGGACGTTATTCCACTGCACAGTTTGGTGTCATCTGCAAAGACTGAAATTGGATTTTTAATCCCAGACCCTGTATCATTTATAAATATATTAAAAAGTAAGGATCCCAACACTGAACCTTGGGGTACACCATTGATGACCCCAGACCATTCAGAGTATGAATCATTAACCACTACTCTTTGAATACAATCTTTTAGCCAATTTTCTATCCATTTACATACAGATTTTTCCAAGCCCGTAGACTTTACCTTACACATTAGCCATGTGTGGGGAACTGTGTCATACGCTTTTGCAAAATCCAAGTACACCACGTCCACCGCCACCCCTCTGTCCAAGGTTTTGCTCACCTCCTCATAAAAAGAAATCAGATTTGTTTGGCAACTTCTGTCTTTCATGAATCCATGCTGTCTGTTGCTTAAAATCTTTTTTTCCCAGCAAGAACTGATATATGTGGTCTTTTATTAATCTCTCCAGTATCTTCCCAACTATAGATGTTAAACTAACAGGTCTATAATTACTTTGTAAAGATTTTGACCCTTTTTAAATATTGGCACCACATTGGCCTTAAGCCAATCCAGTGCTACTATGCCAGTCATTAAAGAGTCCCTAAAAATGAGAAACAATGGCTTTGAAATGACAGAGCTCAATTGTTTAAGGACCCGTGGGTGTATGCCATCCGGTCCAGGTGCTTTATTCACCTTTATTCTGTCTAAATATTTTTGGATCATATCAGTTGTGAGCCAATGTGGATCATCTGGGGCTGTGTCAATACCATGCCCATTATGGACAAGAGCTCCCCCATGCTACTTTGTATACACAGCTGAAGAAGGCATTTAATAAATTTGCCTTCACTTTGTCCCCAGTTTGTGGGCAAGCAAGTTAATTTGCTCCCAGTCTTCCTCATCTAGCCAAGTATCCAAGTCCTTTCAGTGCAAGTCTGAGTTAGAGGGCAGAGCAAAAAAAAACAGAATATAGGTCAGAAATCAGATGCCTTTGGGGCTCGGATCTCACACAGATCGCTTCCAAAGGAGTCTGGTCTCTACAGTACATCTGCTTAAATTCAGCATTGGAAAGAAAATGTCTAATTTGCAAATACATCCAGAATGGAACATTCGACTGTGGGACCAAGTTTGGTAATGAATCTCGCGTAATGAGCTACCCTCTGTGAAAAAACTGGTAGGCCTGTGGATTAGCATACGGCCAAGTATCTCAGAGGAAGGAGCTACTCATACCCGGAGCAAAGTCCGGATTAAATTTTAGTGGGGTCAAAGGCAAGTTTACCATGCGCAGGGGACAGCCAAGGCACCCCCATTAAGGGTTTGTCCAAGAAGACTTGTTATAAATGTACCCAGTCCTTATCGGCTGCGTGCTTAACCCAATCTACGACTCTAGTCAACTGTCCTGCCCATAATTCTTCTTGAAGGTCAGGGAGACCAATCCCATCCTTAGACTGCGGCCTAGACAGAAAAGATAGGCTTATTCGTGTAGATATGCCATTCCAAAGAAAGGTCCGGAACAAACGCCGGAGGGATTGAAAAAAAAGCTTTCGGTAAAAAGATGGGGACTGCCTGCATCACGTAGAGGAAACGTGGGAGGATATTCATCTTTAACGCAGCTGCGCATCTAAACCAAGAGAGTAATTTCAAGTTCCAAGCCATCAAGTCCCCTTGGATGTGAGTGAGGAGAGGTGCAAAACTTTGAGACAAGAGTTGAGTAACATCTGCTGGAAGAACTATACCAAGGTAAGTAAATGGCATCGTCTGTCCATTTAAAAATGGAAAGTCTCGTTTGCACATTTGCACTTCTGCAGCGCTAAGGTCTAGGTTAAGAATTGATGACTTACCATAGTTTATGCGGAGATTAAAGAGAGAAAACATTTTTCCTAACTCCCTTAAGAGATTGGAAAGAGAAATGTGGGGCTCCGTTAGAAACAATAACATGTCATCCGCATAAGCAGACAGTTTACATTCCCTATTAGCAATATGGAAACCTTTGATATCGGGATGTGCCTGTATAAGGCGGAGAAAAAGGTTCCAATGTCAAGATGTACATCAATGGAGACAGAGGATAACCCTGCTCTAGTGCCGTTATGTATCAACAATTTTCTGATATCAAGCCATTCACTTTAACCTGAGCGATAGTGTTCGAATATAAAGCTAGGACGTATTTGCAGAATAGGCTACTAGGTAATCCCAGGTCACCCAGTCAAAGGCCTTCTCCGCATCAAGAGATAGAAGGCCCCTGACCCTGGATCGGTGGGCCCAGAGTTGAATGGTAATTGCCTTGGTGGTAATTATCTTGAGCCTCCCGCCTTAGGACAAAACCCACTTGTCTCAACGAAATTAGAATAGGGATCAGTGGTAGCAGACAGTTTGCTAAAATCTTAGCGTAGAGTTTAACATCTACATTAAGGTGAGAGATTGGGCGGTATTTGGAAACCTGGCACAGATCCTTCCCCTCTTTTGGAATGACAGCAATATGTGCAGATAGAAGGTGTGACAGTACGGAGGCATCCATTAACAAATTAAATACCGGGTGAAGTGGGAGGCCAAAACAAGTTCAAAGTGTTTATAATACTGCACTGTCAAGCCATATGGGCCCAGGCTTTTACCTGGTTTAAATTTGTTTCAAAACAATGTGCAAGTCTTCCATAGTTAGAGGGGCATCCAAGCATGCTGCACCAGCTCTAGAGATCAGAGACGGAATATAACGTGTCAGGAACTCCCAAAGGCGCTGTTGCCTAGGACCTGCAAGTCGCGTAGGAGTTGGGATGTTATAGAGTTGTTCATAGAAGAGCTCCACAATCTCTTTAGTGGTTACGTGTTGAGTGCCCCATCTATCCCCGAGTCGTTCCACATAGGTGCCTTTCTTGGTGGCATTAAGCATCTTAAGAACAGAGGTATACCGCTCAGGCAAACAATCCAGATCAGTCCACAACAGGTGCAGGCTCTGGCTCACCACCACACACGATGCAATAGGAAGAAGGGTCAGCAGCACACCGGAGGATAGATGGATACAGTGTGTATTTATTGATCCATAGGACACACAAAACACCACAACATGAATACAGGACCTGTTAACGCATTTCACAGGATCACGTGCTTAATCATAACAAAGAAAACAACAAAAGTGCTGTCTTATATAGGTCTTAGTTAATAAAGAACACCTGTCCTAATCAGCACTCTTGAATCCTAAGGGTACGCCTACTAATACATTGTAACAAGACATATAAAACCATTGTATCAAAAGTAGTGATCTCAGAGAACAACAAGAAAGGAGGAAAAGAAAAAAGGAAAGTAAAGTGGAATAAAAGGAGAAACAAAGAAAGAGAAAAAGAACAATGGATAAAAGTAATTGTGAAAAAATTATAAATGTAAAATAGAATAACAAACACAGATTAAAGTGAGTAAATATCCCAAGAAGATATGGGCTAAGATGCCACATTTGTAAATAATCAAAAATTTAAATATATGCAAAAAACACATACTTGGGATACAATACCAAAAAAATTCACAAAAAAACCATACATATTCAGACCAGAATAAATCAAAACAGCAAAAAAAAAAAAAAAAAAAAAAAAAAAAAATTATATATATATATATATATATATATATATATATATATATATATATATATCTCAAAAGTAACGGATCAAAAAACAAAAGGAACACATAAAAAAACAAAGAGAACAAATAAAAAAAGGAAAAAGAAAAGAAAATCCAAAAAAGGAAAAGCGAGATGGTATTAAAGATGTGTGTGCACACGTAAGGTGCATGATGTGCCCAACTGAACATGTCATGCATCCAAATAAGCTGAGTAATGAAATATATGAAAGGATACATATACATTCATATAAACAACTCGGCATTAAGCATCCTAGCCAGGAGGCGGCCACTCACATTTGCTTCTTAATTGAAAACTTACCATAATTCTAATTTAATTTGAAAAAAATGACCCTGTGAAAAATACACTCTTTAACCCTACAACAGTCTGTGAGATCTTTTTTTGGCAAGCATTGTGGAGTAAAAACAGGAACAGATTGGAGAATAGCCTGTATGATATACTGTACTTCATGTTCTGGAGTTTGTAGGCCAAAATTCCTTTATTTCGATGTCCCTAAAGAAGGGTGATCCAGCAACGCAGAGAAAGGTTTATTGCTTTGAGCTCCAGGATGTCGATGGGGACTTTTGCGTCCCTTGGGGACTAGGTTTACTAACCTGCAAGACTGGAACACTCCTTCTCAGCCACTGAGCCTGGCATGTGTGGTCTTTACCTTACATGGAGTATGCAAGATAGATCTTCCCCAATTCCAAGGTTTTATTGGAAACCCACCAAGTTCGAGAGAGGTAGTATATTTTTTCCAGGCAACAGAATGTTGTGTTAAAGAGGCCTTGAATGTAACAGGCAAAAGAGACAGCCTTCAATGAGGCTCTAGAACAAGTACCTAGATATAGGCCTACATATTCTGTAAGGATGGAGCGCAGACTTTTGCAGGTGAAAGGCTGAAGAATCTGGACAGTTGTTTTGACATTTGCAGATAGTTAAGAGGGAGAGGAGCCTTTCAGAAGGTCTTCAAGGCACCTGAATACCCCAAGTTCTTAGGAGGGCAAGCAGGGGCGCAAGCACCTTTGTAAGTACTCTGGGCCCAAGGATAGAAAAAATGTCATTGAAAAAAATTGAAAGTGTTTGTCTCCTACTGTGAAGGGAAGAAAACACTGATGTGTTGGGTGTGACAAAGGTGTGGGCGGAACAGAACACACACAGGAGCGATCACAATGTTCTTTATTGAGAGACTGTGCCGAAAAAGCTGGGCAATGATAGGTTCACAAGGGCAGTATCCAGTGTCACAGGGCAGTAATACGGGCAAAAAAGGGTAGGCAGCAATATGGTATAGCAAGCGTCAGGTGACTCACCAGTCGACAACATCCACAGCAGAGGGGGGAAGATGGGGGGGCAGGAGGAGGTCCAGAAGACAGGGGGCAGAAGTCCTTCACAGGCCAATAGTGGGTCCTCTGAGGGCTGCGTATTCCAGCCACAATTTCAGGGTCATAAAGACAGCAATGGTGAGAGGATGAGAAAAATCACAGTAAAGAGAAATAGTCCACAGAGTTGCAATGTGGAGCCACAAGGGGAAATAGTCCGCAGAGTAGTAAGCACAGCCAATATGGAACTGCAAGACCCAGCAGTCCCTGCGTCCAGAAAGTAGCAAACAGTCCATGCAGGCAGTTCTAGACACCTTCTATTCTCCTTCCAGTGGAACCTCCAGACCTGAGTTCCCCCATGTTCATCACTGGGGGAAAGTCTGAATAGTGTGACCCTCTCCTCTCAGCAAAAGGGATGGTGTTATCTGGTAATTCAATTCAGACAAGATCTCAGCCCCCAAATTATCAGTGCCAAGATGTCTGGCTCTATCCTGAAACAGGATACAATAACTTCAATGCTACCTGCTGAGACTCATCTCATACCCTTTGTGGCCACACAGGAATTCACAGAGCAAATGGTGACTTCATTACACACTACCCAACACCTCTGGATTTGAGGCCCTCAATATCACAGTTTCTGACCTACGTTACAGTGAGTAAATGGGAATCATCATGTAGACATCTTAAATGTCTACTGATGCCACATATTTCCCTTGTCTCAAAGAAGCAATTACCCGACCTTGCAGATTCCATGTGAAACTTGAACCTGGCTTCGCCGGCAGAATTACCTGGGCCAAGAGAATGTTCAGAGCAGTCTGAAAATTTTACTTTCCTTAGGCAGATTTTGGCTCGTTGAGGGGCTAGAGTTTGAAACTATTTTGTACCAGTTTTAAACCACTGACTGAACCCATAGGTCTGTGCCTTCTGTGACCTAGAATTATACAAACTGCAACAGATGTTCCCATCCCTCCATTGTGGAGGACTTTGTGTTTCACATCTTGTGCCAAAAGGAAGGGCTGATTTTCGGCTTTGGAAATGAATAGTGGGGAGAATGACAAGGGGCTCTTTGTGTATAGGAAAATATAGTATGGACAGAAATAAGAGTAATTCTTGAAATTTCTGTTGTAGGGCATCAACACAGAAAAGTAGGGCAAAAGGCAATGTTTGTACATGTTCCGCCAGAACTAGGTTTCGAAATACAGTATCCTGTTGTTAAAGTGTTACTAAACCCACAACAGTAAAATCAGTCTGTATATGCAGTAAAGCATGCTTGGTATACTCACTGTGGAACCTAAGGGGTTAATCCTCTACATTGCGTAAAAAGGCTGTTCGATCCTTTCTTCTCTGCCCCTCCTCTTGTTGAAATTACTAACTGATACAGACTGAATCGTAGTCACATGCACATGCTCAGTTTGGGGTGTATTGCTAAAGAGGTTTTTTTTTCTTGGGAGAGTGCATGTGATCAGAACAGGGCCAATCAACAACGTCCAGACAGAGGTCAGGGGTTCTGCATCCTTCTAGAGCAGAAAGAAAACTTCTCCTACAAGCTTTAACCAGTGCTCTGCTGAACACTAATAAAAGTCACAAAGCTGCTCTAACTGCTGATGAGAAAAGGTATTTAGCCGTTTATATTTACTAAAATAATAGCATTTCCATGTTCTGTGTACTGTGGGAGACCAGATAGAGTGAATGCCGGGTCCTGGGTTTAGTAGCACTTTAATTTCTCTAATCCAACTACACTATTATTATTATTATTACATCGAGTTTATATAGCGCCAAAGGGTTTGCTCAGCGCTGTACAATAGGGGGGACAATACATGAAACAGTACAACAAAGACAAACAGCGTACGAGGGGTAAGAGGGCCCTACTCTTTCAAGCTTACAATCTAGGAGGGAGGGGGTAGTGGAACAATAGGAAGTGGCTGAGGGGAATGAAGTGGCTGAGGGGGATGAAGTGGTGGGAGGAATGAGGGAGAAAGGCCGTTAGGTGAGGGTGGGGTAGGCTTCCCTGAAAAGATGGGTTTTGAGGGAGCGCCTGAATGTGGGGAGGGAAGGCGACAATCGGATGGATTGGGGCAGTGAGTTCCAGAGGATAGGGGAGGACCTGGAGAAGTCCTGCAGTCGTGCATGGGAGGAGGAGACCAGGGAGCAGGATAGAAGGAGGTCCTGTGAAGAGCGAAGGGTACGGGTAGGGTGGTACTTGAGGATCAGGTTGGTGAGGTAGTCAGGGGCAGTGTTATGAACGGCTTTGTAGGTCAGGATTAGAAGTTTAAATTTGATGCGTTGGACAATCGGGAGCCAGTGGGGGGAGAGGCAGAGGGGGGTGGCAGAGGTGGAGCGGGTGGTGAGGTGGATGAGTCTGGCCGCTGAGTTCAGGATGGTCTGGAGCGGGGAGAGCCTGCACTTGGGTAGGCCAATGAGAAGAGAGTTGCAGTAGTCAAGGCGTGAGATGATGAGGGAGTGTACAAGAAGTTTGGTGGTGTTTGGGGTGAGGAAGGAACGTATCTTGGCGATATTGCGGAGATGGAGCCTGCAGGTGTTTGTAAGTGATTTGACATGAGGGAGGAAGGAGAGGTTCGAGTCAAGAATGACGCCAAGGACTTTGGCTTGCGGGGCGGGAGTGATAGTGGTGTTGGTGGTGGTGATAGATAGGCTGGGGGGGGGGGGCGGGGTGGGCAGGGGGAAAGACGAGGAGTTCGGTTTTGGAGAGGTTAAGCTTGAGGAAATGGAGCGACATCCAGTCTGAGATGTCGTTTAGGAGGTGAGTGATGCGGGCGGAGATAGTGGGGGTGAGGAGAGGGGTGGAGAGGTAAATTTGGGTGTCGTCAGCATAGAGGTGATAATTGAAGCCATGGGAGTGTATGAGTGTGCCCAGGGAGGAGGTGTAGATGGAGAAGAGAAGGGGTCAAAGGACAGAGCCTTGAGGGACCCCAACAGAGAGGGGGAGGTGGCACCATTGTAGGTGACGCTGAAGGAGCGTCGGGATAGGTAGGATGAGAACCAGGAGAGAGCGGTATCTCTGATGCCAAGGGAGAGTAGTTTATTAAGGAGGAGGGGGTGGTCGACTGTGTCGAAGGCTGCAGAGAGGTCCAGGAGAAGGAGGACAGAATAGTCGCCCTTGGCTTTGGCGTTTAGTAGGTCGTTAGTGATTTTGAGGAGGGCAGTTTCGGTGGAGTGTAGGGGACGGAAACCGGACAGTAATGGGTCAGGGAGGTTATTGTCAATAAGGTGGGCGCTTAGGCAATCATGGACTATGCGCTCAAGGAGCTTGGAGGTGAGTGGTAGCAGGGAGATGGGTCTGAGGTTGTTGGGGTCCGCGGGATCCAGGGAGGGCTTTTTGAGGATGGGGGTGATATGTGCGTGCTTTAGGGGGGAGGGGAATGCGCCAGTAGAGAGGGATGCCACTATATTGCCAAAAGTATTGGGATGCCTGCCTTTACACGCACATAAACTTTAATGGCATCCAAGTCTTAGTCCGTAGGGTTCAATACTGAGGGGCCATCCCCAAACTGCTCTCACAAAGTTGGAAAATGTCTTGGTATGCTGACGCCTTAAGAGTTCCCTTCACTGGAACTAAGGGACCAAGCCCAACCCCTGAAAAATAACCCCACACCAAACTTTACACTTGGCACAATGCAGTCAGGCAAGTACCGTTGTCCTGGCAACCGCCAAATCCAGACATGTCCATTGGATTACCAGACAGAGAAGCGTGATTAGTCACTCCAGAGAACACATCACCACTGCTTTAGAGTCCAGTGACGGAGTGCTTTACACAGTATCCAACACTTTGCATTGCACTTGGTGATGTAAGGTTTGGATGCAGCTGCTTGACCATGGAAACCCATTCCATGAAGCTCTCTACACACTGTTGTGCTAATCTGAAGGCCACATGAAGTTATTTTACATGGCCTACCACTTTGTGGCTGAGTTGCTGTTGTTCCCAGTTGCTTCCACTTTGTTATAATACCACTAAGGGCTCGTTCACACTTGGCTGTTTTACCAACGCTTGCCAAACGCCCCTATAGCGCTTGCCAAGCGTTGGTCCGGCGTTTGCAGAGCGTTTTTTAACGCTCGGCAAACGCCGCATGCGCGATTTAGCAGCGATTGCTAGGCGTTTGCTGAGCGTTAAAAACGCCCCACAAACGCCTATAATGCAGTTTGAATGGTGTTACCGCTCCGCAAATGCCCCGCAACTACATCGCAACTGCACATGCCGGCTGGGCGTTTGCGGAGCGGCACCATAGACTACAATACGAGGCTTCAACGCCTCCTGACTCGACCAGAGGAGTCCGTTTTGCCGTGACATGACGCAAACGCTCCCGTTAGAACAGCACCATGTGCTGTAATGTGCAGAATTGGCAGAGGCGTTTGGGAAGCAGTAAAAACGCTTCCCAAATGCCTCTCTTCCTCCTGCACATAACGCTAGTGTGAACCTAGCCTAACAGTTGACCGTGGAATATTTAGTAGCAAGGAAATGTCATGGATGGACTTATTGCACAGGTGGCAACCTTATCACGGTACCACGCTTGAATTCACTGAGCTCCTAAGAGTGACCCATTCTTTCACCAATGTTTGTAGAAGCAGTCTGCATGCCTAGGTGCTTGATTTTATACACCTGTGGCCATGGAGGTGATTGGAACACCTGAATCCAATGATTTGGACGGCTGGCCCAATACTTTTGGCAGTATAGTGTAGCTGCAGTTTGACAAACTGCACTTGTAGGCCCAGTCTGGCAATTATATATTTCAAAGTAAACCCTTAACTACTTGCCAACCGCAGATAGCCGAATGACGGCTACACTGAGGCTGGCCAGTTCTGGGAGTGCGTCATATGACTTCCTCCCAGAACGCACTCTCCTGCACGCCCCCGGGGGCGCGCACCCGGCGATCTCCGTGATTGCTGTGCCCTACGGACACAGCTGATCACGTGATGTGGTAAAAGGCCAATCACAGCGGCTGTTTACCACTTGATCAGCCGTGTCCAATGACACGTTGATCACCGGGAAACGCAATTGGCGGTTCTCGGCTGCACTTTCCTCGCGCTGTCAAAGCGCGAGGAAAGTACTGCCGAGAACCGGGAGTTGTCAGAGCAGGGATCGGCACCGATCATCAGGGCACTGATGATCAGTGCCCTGATGATCGGTGCTCAGTAGTGCCACCCACCAGTTCCGCCCACCTGTGTCCAGCAGTGCCACCTACCTGTGCCCAGAAGTGCCACCTATCTGTGCCCAGCAGTGCCACCCACCTGTGCCCATCAATGCAGTGCTGCCAGTCAGTGCCCAGCGGTTGTGCCAGTCAGTGCCCAGCAGTTGCACCAGTCAATGCCGCCAGTCAGTGCCCAGCAGTTATGCCTGTCAGTGCCACCTATCAGTGCCGTCTATCAGTACACATCAGTGCCGCCTATCTGTGCCACCTCATTAGTGCTGCCTATCAGTGCCCTTCAGTGCTGCCTATCAGTGCCCATCAGTGCTTCCTCATCATCGCACATCAGTGAAGGAGAAAAATTACCTGTTTGAAAAATTTTATAATAGAAACAAAGAAAAATTATTTTTCAAATTTTTTGCATGTTTTTGTTTATAGCGCAAAAAGTAAAGTGCCCAGCGGCGATTAAATACCACCAAAAGAAAGCTCTATTTGTGAGAAAAAATGATAAAAATTTCATATGGGTACAATGTTGCATGTCTGCGCAATTCTCAATCAAAGTGCGACAGCGCTGAAAGCTGAAAATTGGCCTGGTAAAGAAGGGGGTATAAGTGCCCAGTAGGCAAGTGGTTAACAGAGTCTCACATTTTCTGTCTGCAAAATCCTTAAATGAAGGAACTATTTCTATAGACATAGTAAAATGCTTATTTAAATACTCAGAAAGCAGGATGTACTACTGGAACAGTCCATTTCAGTGAATTCTTTTTGCATTAGATATAACTCAGCAATGATATAAGTGAAAATCATTTTTGATTTTTGAGTGAAAAATATTTTCAAGAGAGCTCAAATCATCATAGATTGTCCATTCTATTGGTTCATGAAAAGGGAATGTTTTTTAAGGTCTTGTAAAAGATATCAGATGTATTGTAGTCCAAGGGTGAGTCATTTTCTGCAGCCTCCTCTAGTACTATCTCCAGGTCCTCTTCAATTTCCCCCAGATTCACTTCTGACTCAGGTAGAGAGGGTGGGGATTGAGGAAATGTCTGGTGCTTCTGAGCTCTGGACAAGGAAGGATGGCTATATTAAGGGTGTTGACAGTCCAAGAAAGTCTTACTCAGTTGCAGAGAAATCTGCTTTGGTCAATATAGGCTACTTTTTGCGTGCCTGAGATAAAGTTAGAATTGAATGCAGAGACTGGTGTTAAAACGAGGTTACTGTTCCAGTGCATGGAAAGCATTGTCACTCTGAACAGTTTGAATGTGTTGCAAACCTTCAGCAAGTCTACAGTACAGTTACCTATATGCTTGGCTTCCGCCATTGCCATCACGGAGGGAATTCCCCCGTCGGGCACTCACTGACTAGGGTACGGAAATGAGGTAAGTTTTTTTCAAAGAAGGATAGACAGCAACTAAAGTGTCATCATCTTGTAGCAAAATCCTTGTGAAAAAAAGAGTGGGAGGAAGTGTTTGAGTACCTTATAAAAGCTCTGGGCAGAAGTGGTGGTAATAGGGCAACCCATGGTGTCACCATGACACCTAGTCATCCATTTGAGACTAAAGCAGCCCATAGAGAACTCAATTTTCTTTCCTTCCATCACGTCCACTGTGCAGGTAGCCTTCTCAGCTGGCAGAACACAATGATTACTGCTAGAAGATGGATCAACTTGGGTACAGTCAGCCTGCCCATACATGGATTGAATCATGGCCGGTACCTACTGAACTAATTTCAATCCATGTATGACCGGCTTTAGCTCAGAACACCGAATAAACTTAAAACACATTACTGAGCTCACACCGATCTGGATGCATTGCTTCTAATGTTATAGTAGAAGGCAGTGAAGATTTGTTTGCAGAATCTGAAACTGAAGTGCTTACTAATCATTCCAAAATAAGCAAACTGGTTGAGCACAGAGAAAATTATCTATAAGGGAGACGAGGTCCATCACCCAAGTATACTAGCAAAGAACTGAGGTTTCACAGTGGAGAGGGGTTAAAGCAGTAAGCCCAAGAGACGTATCCAATCACTTCAAGCTTTGCCAGTGTGCAATCTGTGGAAAATAGCTACCTTTAACCCAGGGTCTATGAATATCCAAAGCCTGTACCCTATAGTGTACCATAAAGATAAAAACATTTTTAGAGTCTAATAATGGTGCAGCGCTACAAATACATGTGCATGAAAAATAATAGTAAAGACATAGGTATTAGATGGGAAAATCAATGCCAATATAATGCCCCTTGCAGCACCTCATGCATAACAGGGGGTCTCTCCTAGTGACACATACAGTCCCAAATAAGTGAGTCCCAAAAAAGTAAGTGTCCTATAGGTGAAACAACATAACACACTCAAAAAACTCTTCATGCAGGTGCTCCAAACTCTGTGTGAATCCACAGTGACAGGGGTGCCTCCTCACCTTCCTGCCCAGGCCCCTCAGGACCATTGAGCTAAATATGCCTCTTTATAATCCTCCAAAGGATGGAATCCTTCTTAGCTGGGGTAATTCAACTCTCTCCTCCTCTGGTGGGTAAGCATCCAGACGCTGTCTCCTAATACTGGGACGAGTATCACTCCATATACATCCCCAGTGAAGCAAAGAGATCCAACATGGTATAAAATCATTTATTGCAAACTGTCAAAGTAAAAAGTGCTTACTCACATTGCATCAGATATAAATCAGCATTTTCACCACACTATGGGTGTACTGCATGTGTGGGCAATGCTGGGGTGCACCAAGATGGCGCCCACGCCGGATGTGATGTCACTACGTGAACTGCTTCGGCCCCTCCTACTGGCGTATCTACACGTTACGTCACGATTAGAACACGTGACTTCCTCAGGATATACTTGTAGCGCTGCACCATTATTAGACTCTGATCCTTACTGTGTTTGGTGTCTAAGTTGTGGCACCTGAGTGCTGGCTGCTTAGCATGCAATTGGTTAATAGCGCAGGAGTTATTACACTTATAAAAGCATTTTTAACAACCAAAAAATTTCACATATTTCAGCTTACCAGCCCACAATAGTTAAATCAGTCTCTATATGCAGTAAAGCATGTTTGTTATATTCACTATGGAACCTAAGGGGTTAATCCTCAGCATTATTTAAAAATCCTCCCCTCCTTCTACTGTCCCCAATCCATCTGCTGATAGCACAGATTTGCAGGAGTCACTATACACATGCTCAGTTTAGTGTGTATTGCTAGAGAGTTTTATTTTGTTTTTTTTGAAAGGGTGCATGTTATCAGCACTGGGCAAATCATCACTGTCCAGAGGGTCAAAGCTTATGCAGCCCCATAGGTCAGTCAAAGCAGAATGAAAACTCCTCCTACAAGCTTTAACCAGGGCTCGACTCTGATAGAAGTCACAAGACTGCAATATACTGCTCATGAGAAAAGGTATTTATTAGTTTATATTTACTAAAATAACTGCATTTCCATGTTCTGTGTACTGTGGGAGACCAGATATAGTGAATGCAGGGTCCTGGGTTTAGTAAACACATAAATGGGGTGGCTGCATATAAAGTGCTACTCTACGATACCCAAACACGTTCTGGCCTTGAAAGAGAAAACAAATGCAGTCAGTGTCAACTGTTCTACCCCCATTTGCTGTTGTAAAGGTCCAGCAACCCTAAATTTACTTTTCTATGGTTTGTGCTGTTTAGGATGTAGACCTGTGCTACCCAACATAAAGTTGATTCCCTGTTATTGAACACCTCATTATAACAGCCACCTATAGAATTTCAGATAATAAAAGTTTGCTTATGTTCTATGGTCAGTTCTTCAGATTATCTTGCTCCTTCATCAGAAACCCTAAATTTACTTCTCTATGCTTTGATGGAGCAGCAAGATAATCTGAAGAACTGACCATAGAACACATACAAATGTTTATTACCTGAAATTCTATGGATGGCTGTTATAAAAGGGTGTTCAATAACAGGGAACCCATTTTAGGCTCCCTATAACTAGTAAGTTGGGTACCACAGGTCTACATCCTAAATAGCACAAACCAAGGAAACATCAAGTGAGCATATTGTGACTTCTCCAGAGTAAGATGATATGCAAGAAATTCAGGGGCTGTTTGTAGCCTGTAGTGTCATGATGACATTAATTTAATACTCTGAGACAACCTGAGTGAGAACAGGTATGTACATCATGAAAAGTCAGTGAATGCTAGTTCCTACCTGAATTGATGCCAAAAGTCCCCAAGATTTCATCAAATGGTGTTTCTGGTTACCTCCCAGGTAACCTTTTCAACAGTTGGGGTCAAAGTGCATGTCCTCAAAGGCTTTGCCTGTGTCCAAACACTTGAAGTTACAAGCTCACAACCAAAGGTCTATGAATGCTCAGTCTGTATCCTGTACTGTGAGATTAAGATAAGCCTTTGCTGTACAAAAAAGACAAGACTACAATTTGCCATTGAACATACAAGCAAAGAGCAGGTCTTCTCAGACAATGTGCTAAAGATTGATCAGTTAAAGAGAAGCGTTGTTTCACAAAGTAACCATAAATGTTTGCTGCAAACCCAAGACAGTATTTCAGAAGATCCTCATAACAACTGTGCAAGGTGGTGGAAATGTTATGGCGTGTGCTTGTTTTACTGCTGTACAGACTGGGCAACACGCAATGATGGAGTCAACTACAAATTTTGCATCATATTAAGATGTGCTTGATGAGAATCTGAGGCCATCTGTCCAAAAGTAGAAGTAAAACTGGAAATAAGTCTTTCAACGAAATTATCCATAACACACTAGAAGACCAAAGGGCAACAAAGTCCCATTCCCCTCTTCCCCCAGTATACACTCTAGAAAGTGCAGGATGCTGAGGAAGGCTTGTCTTAAGATGTGGCAGACTTGAAGTGCCAGACTTTGCGCAAACATGGGAAGCCATGAAACTTAAGATAAGGAAGTGGAGAAATAAACAGGACTGATCTTGACAGTAAAGCTGGCTGGCCGTAGATGGATTGAATCTTGGCCGGTTCAACAGGGATTGGCTGAGATTCAATCCATCTATGAAAAGGCTGGTTGGACCCAAGTTGATCCATCAATTGACTTGGGTGCAATCAGCCTGTTGGATTTTTAACATGCGATTATTGCCGGCGGCTATAGCTGTTAGCAGTAATCAATGTGTTCTGCTGGCCGTGAAGGCTCCCTGCCAGAAGAATAGTAGCTCCGTGGTGAAAGGAAAGAAAATCGCATAATCTATGGCTTGCTTAAAAAAAGGGAAATGCCTTGGTAGTCTCCACCTTAAGCTACATCTGCTGGGAACCATAAGTAATATACTGGAGCCAGTCCAAAGAGCACTGAGATCAAATGGTTCTAACGAGTCAGTTCTGCCGCCTAGCACTCCATCCAAAGTGTCCTACATATTTGCACCAATAGGTGATTAATGCGAGATACAAGGCAGGAAGTTTCCACTAAGCCATCACAACTGAAATTCAATGCCACAGCCATCTGTTTCCCATGTTCCACAAACAGAGGGGACAAAAGCAGAAGTGGTTAGATCCCTTTTAAAGAGACTTTACCAAATCAGACATGGTCTGAAAAGGTGAAATCACAGCTAGAATCAGGTGCAGGATGGTACTACCAGCAACAACAGAGTTCTGTAAAGGATCTCCAATCACTTAATTGGTAGGTGCATCCTCCACTGGAATGGTAGTCACCTTGTTAAGGCAAGGTGTCATCAAATCTGCAGTGGGCACAACCCCCTTCTCCACAAAATCTGCACAATACATCCGGAACTTAAAATTTTCATATAGAGATAGTTGGAAAAGTAAGTTCAAAGGGAAAGGGGTCTATACGACCAAAGGCTAGAAACAGAACTGGTAGAAACAAGCTAATACTCTACTTTTGGTAGAGTATGAAATAGAGCTGAAATAGTCTAATTTAACTTATAATAGCAGCAAATTGCAACTCCTCAGAGGTAAGCTAATCTGATAAGGATTTCAGCAACTCAGAATCTGAAAAAGCTTATGCAGTTGATGGCTCAGAAGACACTAGGCCTGGAGGTAAATCAAATACAGAATCTAAGGAAGAGGGTGCGGAAGCATGCTGACTGGAGTCAGCAAATAACTGGGTACTTTTGGTCATAAAGTCCTGCATAACCATAGGAAAAGCCTGAGAGGAGAGGGCAGAGGTTCCAGCTATACCTAATGGAGCTGAAAAGGACTCCTAGGACAGGTGAGACCAACAACAGATTCCAGGCTGCAGCCATTGCAGCAACTTGTTAGTGGAAATTGAACTAATGGCCAGAAGTGACCAAAGTCACTGTAAGTGGCCAAGAGGTAGGTGGTTATGGTGGGGGAAAAAGTAAAGTGTGCATGTGTGCAACACTCCATCCACTGGATGACATCAGTGATCTTTTCCAGAGTCTCAAGCTCTTCCACAGAAAAGCCAGCATGAAACAGGGAATGTCGCCCAGTGACCAACAATAATGAATGATCTTTCAATGCTCAACATGACTGGATTATTCACAAAGCGAGTCTTCCAAGACAAGGCAAACAGAGGCAGCAATGCCAGCAGTTTTGGATCTGGAAACTGCTCCCCCTTTTGCTGCCAAAACATCCCTGACCTGTAGAGAACTAGACTCCAAATTAACATCCACATGAATGACAGGACACAAGGTTTCCTGGCAGAACACTGCATCCACCGGCTTGCCTTCTTCCCATACTGCATCCTGGTGCCATCTCTTCCCCAGGTAAGTAACACATACCCCCCCCAGCCATTCTCATAACTTAATATAAACTGTGATTCATCAGAAAGCTTTTGGCTGTGGACACGAGTCAACATGAGCATCCTGACCACCTTACTATCGGAACCAGCATTAAGTTTGTAAGCTACAGTAGCTCTTCTATAGGACTGGAATATTTAAATCAGCCTTCTCTCCCCATGTACATGAATGAGCCTTGGCCGCCCATGACCCTGTTACAAGTTTTCCTTCCTTGGACCACTTTTGGTAGGTCCTGACCACTGAACATCCCACAAGAGATACAGTTTTGGAGATGCTCTGACTCAATTGTCTATCCATTACAATTTGGCCCTTGTCAAAGTTGGTCAAATCTTTAAGCCTACTAGGGATGCTCTGATACCGATATCGGTGCCTCTACCGAGTATTTTCACGAGTACTCGTACTTGTGAAATGCTCCCTAGACTGGAAACCAATACTTTGAACAGGAATGCAATTTATGCCCAAATTGCATGCGGTTTCCTCATTGCTCCTGTGAGGACCCAGGTTTGTCATAGCTTCGATCCCATGCTGAGGAGAGTGGGTGTGTGGGGATGTATACCATGGAGGCAGATGCTTTGGGTTTTCAGCTTTAGGAGAGGAAAGAAAGCCCCTGCAGCTTTCTCTTCTCTCCTTGCAGGGATGGCAGTTCAGGCTAGAGGGCTTTTGATTGGTCAGCACCGTCACATGAATGGTGCTGACCAATTAGAAGCCATCTAGCCTATACTGTCATCCCTGTAAGGAGAGGAGAGAAAGCTGCTGGGATTTCAAATCCCCAGACCTGTTAAGCAATAAACAATGGAATTTGTTGGCATTTTTAAAGAATCGTGGAATATAAAACCAGCAATACTAAATAGTAATTCTATAGGTGACTTGTTGTCAGAAAATGTATGGTGGTCGGTGAGGAGGTATTTGCAATTTTTCCATAATGTGTGTAAGGACTCATTCATACCAAACAGACATGCTGAACACACAATTGCTGGTGTTTCATGGAGGGATGGGGGAGCTGGGCCACTTTGAACTTGACTGAAATGTCAAAGTGGCATTTCATAAAGTTGTATTCACATAGTGACATTGCAATGTGGCAGGTTGCTTTACAACCTGCTGCGCTGCAACAAATAATGCATTGAGTGGTGTTAACGGACACTGTAGGAAACAAGGCTTTTTGCCATGTCTTGTGCAGGGACTGTGCTGGACAAGGCTGCCCTGCACACGTTGTATGAATGAGTACTTATTGTGAATTTCAGCTGGCTAGTAACATGAGTGAACATAATGAAAAACAAAACTTTTGTATATTTGTCATCACAACGTGAACCACTTCTATATTACCACTGGACACAAACACAAACCCCATAGCACAAAAATGAACAGATAATTCATTGTTACAGTTTACCTGTGTGGGTCCTTTGAACTTGGAATTATATAGATACATTCTCTTTTCTTGAAGGTATTTTCTATCCAAGATTTCTGGGACTGAAAAGCAAAAAGTAGAAAACACAATCAGGACATTTTTATACTGGAATTTATGATAATACATAACAGCTGATGTATGCAGTGTCTTAAAGCTGATTTCCAGGGCAAAACATTATTTACATGTAAATCTTCCTCAACATAATCACAGCATACAGTTTAGTAGTGGAATCGTCCTGTACACACACACCTTCTAAATACTAAGAGAGGGGTTTTCTCAGCTAAGCACACCCTTCTGCCTAGATGCCTGAACTTAGAGCAGATGGATTCCAGGAAGTAAATGCTACTGAATCATCTGTCCTTACTTAAGATGCCACATAAATTCTAGGAGGCATTTTCCAAAGCAAAATAAAGCATGGAAACATCAATGGATGGGGGAGTTTGCGTTGAATATAAAAAATACAGTGTAGTTCCGCTTTAAATTAACATTTACGTATGTTTCAGTTTAAAGGACAACTAATTATAGTATACATATATATATATATATATACACACACACACACACACATATATATTTACATACACACATACATACATACACACACATATACACCCACACACACTATATTGCCAAAAGTATTGGGCCAGCCCTCCAAATCATTGGATTCAGGTGTTCCAATCACCTCCATGGCCACAAGTGTATAAAATCAAGCACCTAGTCATGCAGACTGCTTCTACAAACATTTGTGAAAGAATGGGTCGCTCTCAGGAGCTCAGTGAATTCAAGCGTGGTACCGTGATAGGTTGTCACCTGTGCAATAAGTCCATCCGTGACATTTCCTTGCTACTAAATATTCCACGGTTAACTGTTAGTGGTATTATAATAAAGTGGAAGTAACTGGGAACAACAGCAACTCAGCCATGAAGGGGTAGGCCGCGTAAAATGACAGAGTGTGTTCAGTGCATGCAAAGTGCGCAGAAGTCGCCAACTGTCTGCAGAGTCAATAGCTAAAGATCTCCAAACTTCGTGTGTACTTCAGATTAGCACAACAGCAGTGCGTAGGGATCTTCATGGAATGGGTTTCCATGGCTGAGCAGCTGCATCCAAGTCTTACATCACCAAGTGCAATCAAAGCATCGGATACAGTGGTGTAAAGCACGCCGCCACTGGACTCTAGACCAGTAGAGACATGTTCTCTCAAGTGACGAATCACGCTTCTCTGTCTAGTAATCCGATGGACATGTCTGGGTTTGGCGGTTGCCAGGAGAACAATACTTGCCTGACTGCATTGTGCCAAGTGTAAAGTTTGGTGGAGGGGGGATTATGGTGTGGGGTTGTTTATCAGGGGTTGGGCTTGGCCCCTTAGTTCCAGTGAAGGGAACTCTTAAGGCGTCAGCATACCAAGACATTTTGGACAATTTCATGCTCCCAACTTTGTGGGAACAGTTTGGGGATGTCCCCTTCTTGTTCCAACATGACTGTGCACCAGAGCACAAAGCAAAGTCCATAAAGACATGGATGAGTGCGTTTGGGGTGGAGGAACTTGACTGGCCTGCAGGTAGTCCTGACCTCAACCCCATAGAACACCTTTAGGATGAATTAGAGTGGAGAGTGTGAGCCAGACCTTCTCATCCAACATCAGTGCCTGACATCACAAATGCGCTTCTAGAAGAATGGTCAAACATTCCCATAGACACCCTCCTAAACCTTGTGGACAGCCTTCCCAGAAGAGATGAAGCTGTTATAGCTGCAAAGGGTGTGCCAACTCCATATTGAACCCTACGGACTAAAACTGGGATGCCATTAACGTTCATGTGCGTGTAAAGGCAGGCATCCCAATACTTTTGGCAGTATAGTGTGTACATATTTTTTTTTTGGGGGGGGGGGATCTATGTAATTAAATTAAGTGGTATATCATGTTAGGAATTTAAAAGCTAAGCATGCATAATTCTTATTTTGACACATTGAAGCTATACTTAAAATCCCCAAATGAAAATTTACAGTTACTAAGAGCTCTAAACACATCAGTGGTGCTGTGTATGACATTCTGACAATTATACAGTACAACCACATTTTACATTCCAGTTGCAAAGCTTTAAAGTGGAAGTTCAGTTAAAAAAAAGAATAAGAAATAAATAAATTACTAAACATGGGAAACAGGCAGGATTCTTGATGCAGAAGGGACATGCTGTCTCTTCACCATTATTTACCTGTCTGTCCCCACTCTACAGCGAGATGCGCACTCAGAAGTTCACTGTAGAAATTTGGCAATGCTTAAGCTGACTGCACTCCCACACATGCAAGGGAGAGACCCCCCTCCTCCCTTCGGCCAATGAAAGCAGCTGGCGATCAAGACTCGGAATCCGGCTGCCTGAAGAAGTCAGCAGCCGGCAGGGAGCTCTGGAAAGCAGCATCGCTGGATCCAAGTTGAGTATAGTTCTGTTTTGGGCATGCTGATAAAAGTAATGGCACTACAATTCTACATTAGGTACACACCCAGCATTAAAAGGATAACATTCCCATTAACACACAGCAGTAAAACAAAAAAAAAAAAAAATATTTGCAAAGTATATAAATTAGCACCAACTAAAAGGCTCCTTTCACATGCGCATTCCAATAAAGTACACCTTTTAGTTTCTCAGGCAGAACCTGACAGGTGGTTGTAAACAGACTTGTATGTTTACACCCACCTAAGGGTCCAATTAGGGCCTGTGCCCTTTTCCGTTTTGGCGGACCAGATCAGAGGTAGCCTGATGTAAATGGACAACAGAGTCTGTTTACATCAGAGCTCAGCGGGTTCAGCCCATGTCTGCTCTGCATAAACCAAGCGGGCACAGATGTGATCTTGATCCCACTCACAGATCTCTGCTGATTGGAGCAGACTCCTGTCCATGTGGAAGAGACCAAACACATTGAGAGGAATTTAAAAATCCAATTCACCACTTTTATGGCATTAATCCCTCTCGTTAATGTGTTGAAGCATCTGTGTCACTTTTGGTTCTAACAGCGACTTGTGCACCAAATTCAGGTAGTTCCAAAATGAACCACTTTTACCTGCAGGCAAAGCCTGCATCAAATTCAAAATAAAAATGCCAACAGTTTGTATCTTATGAAAGTGGAGCCAATTAAAACCAACTATTTTTTGGCGTACAGAGAGACCAACATTCTAACAATCTAACCAGGACTAAGTTCATCCCACCACATAACAGTACAGTATGTTCTACGATTTCATCTACAATGTTGGTTAATTCTATGTTTATTTTGTTGAAAATACTACATGCATTAGCAGACAACTTTAGCAGTAAACTGATGGAACTCTTACAAAAAAAAAAAGCAAAAAAAAAAAAAAAAAAAAAAAAAGCAGGGCCGCTAATGAGCCCTTTATCTTAGGGCTCCATCACACCTAAGCATTCATTTCCACTCGTTTTTGACATGCATTGACAACACTTGTCTATAGGCACACTATTCTCTTTGGCTGGACACATAAAAAGACATACCTGCACTATAATGGCCAACGCAGTGTACCACAACATACGGTGCATTCACATATGTGAATTGTGGTGTGCTGAAGCGTAGGCAAGTTTTTTGGGGTTTTTTGCATTCAGTTACCATTAAGAAAAATTGTTAAGCACCACAATGCCTACATACAGCATGTCCCTCAAAGAAAAGGAAGAAAAAATGATGTAATACAAGAATTTAGGCATTTTAAAAGTAGAGCTTTTGTCTAAAGCTGGCCATAGATGGGTAGACTTTTGAACATAAATTCTTAGCAAAAACAAAAAGGCTTGTTTTTCTAATAATTAGTGGGGTCAAATCAACATTCGTTTCAAACCAGGGATGTTCAATTCTAATTGCCCAATGCTGGGGACATGCAGTTCCAGGCACTGGGCAAGAAGTTTTTTTCTCACATTTATCCCTGCAAGCAGCAGCGTTTACAGCCAATGGTTGCCTCCCTTGTAAAATCGATCCGAGCGGCTAACTAGCCACTTCTACACACAGTGGGAAGGGACGTTTTCCAGTCCCGGTCCAGTCCTTCCCCTCGCTGCCCATTGGCGGAGAGTGCCGCTAGTCAGAGCCAGATGTTCTCTGTCTCCTGCAGCTCCGAAAAAGAATGCAACCCAGGGCGGGTGGCCATGCAGAGGACACCTGGCTCAGACTGGCGGCGCTCTCCATCAATGGGCAGCTGGACTGTTATTTTTGCTTTTTTGTTTTTAAATAAAATAATATTTATTTGTAGTTATCTGAACAGTATTTACACACACACACATATATATATATTTATTTATTTCAGGTACTTATATAGTGCTGTCAATTTACGCAGCGCTTTACACATATATATATTGAACATTCACATCAGTCCCTAACCCTCAAGGGGCATACAATCTAAGGTCCCTAACTCACATTCATACATACACATATTAGGGCCAATTTAGACAGGATCCCATTAACCTGCCAGCATGTCTTTGGAGTGTAGGAGGAAACCGGAGCACCCGGAGGAAACCCACGCAAGCACAGGGAGAACATGCAAACTCCATGCAGGAGGTGTCAAAGTCGGGAATCGAACCCATGACCCATTTACTGCAAGGCAGACGTGCTAACCACTAAGCCACTGTGCCGCCCCATATATATGTCTATTGCTTCCACAAGGGATGTTTACATTCCTTGTGACAGCAATAAGAGTGATTAAACAAAAAAAAAAAAACATTAAAAAGTGACAGTGTAAAAATATATTCATTTAAAACATTTTTTAAAGCACTCCCATCACCCCCATGCTGGCACACAAAGGCGAACGCCTGTGTTGGTTCTCACGCAAACAACGATCCCCCCACACATTTAGTATTACCGCGAACATCAAAACATGGGAAGTAATTCTAACATCAGACCTTCTGTGTAAATCTAAAGTGGCAACCTGTAAAGGCTTTTAAAGCGTCGCCTATGGATAGTAAACTTTATGCTGTTTGTTGCCGTTGCATGGGGGTGCGCAATTTTAAAGTGTGATGTTTGGTATCTATTTAGTTTAACATCATCTTTTATATTTTACCAAAAAAGTAGGTTATGTATTGTGTTTTTTGCATTAAAATTCCAAAAATGATATTTTATAAAAAAAAAATTTAAAAAAATTGTGTTTGAAAAACTGCGCAAATACAGTGCGACATAAATAAAAATTGCAAAACCCACCAATTTATTCTCTAGGGCCTCTAGCAAAAAATAAAAAAACATTAAAAAAATTCAAGTCACCATAAAGCCCCTTTCGTTTTTAGAAGCCCCAGACATTCCTAAAAGCACATCTGCCTAATGTAAAACATCAATCCTTCATATTTTCCACCCTTGGAATTAGTTTTTTTTTATCAGGACAAGTATATTATCATGAGGGACAAGTACATTTGGACCCCGATTTAGTCCTTGGACAAGTTTTTTTTTTTTTTTTCTATACCTCTGTCAAATACAGCTTTTCAGCAGAAAACAACAACATGAAAATAAATACAGATCATGAAAATTTAAATCTTAGGTTCAACCAATAGCATAAACACCAACATTTAAAAAACATGAAATTGTATTTGTTAATTGTACAACAAGCCCTACCACACCATTACAATATCAGTTGCAGGCATAAAAGCAAGATATAAACCCGTTTTTAGACCAAGAATCATACCTCTTCTACATAAGGTTTAGTCCTGAGTTTAGTCTTCAGTCTTATGTCCATGAGCAAAAGCTACAATTTACTTCAAGAGACACCACTATATCCCATTGCATTCGCTCTTATAATTTGAGGTTTTTGGTAAGGCAGGTTAAGACAGGTATACAATATCTGGACAACAAATACCTACGTACATTACAACTCACTAAATCTAACCCAACCCAACCAAACACAAGCCTATTGAACCCCTCCATAGCAAAGATCATAACCAAATAAAATGGTAAATGGTGCTGTCTTCAGGAAATGATGTCTGCCCCATGGGGTGCACATGGTTGTTAAAATTTGTATATAGTCTCTGGCAGTAACTCTACCTTTCAGGGTGATGATGGGGCTGCAGAATACCAAGATATGGCTGCCCAAACCATGATTGGGCCAGCACCATGCTTTACTGTTGGCACAAGACAGTCCTGGTTGTAAGCTTGGGTTGGTGTGGAGAACAGTGAACAGTGTGGAGCTCAATTCATCAGACCATATTACAGTCTTCCATTGATCGATAGTCTACAATTTATGGGTGTTGTACCACCTTCTCCTCTTCTGAGAGTTAATATCGGTCACTAGTGGTTTGGCAATTGCAGATCACCCGAGAATGTTTTGCTTATGAAGCTCCCTCCACACAGTTTTTGTGGACTCCGGCTGTAGAAGACTAAGACTGAGCTCTGCACTCTCATTTATAGCAACTGTTTTCCTATTCCAGGTCACAGTCCTGCACAACATCCTTTTGTCTCTTTCGGTCAGTTGACCATGTGGACCGCGCTTATTCTGATCAGACGACATCTTCCCAGAAACTGTATATGCCGTCTTAACCTTTGATACTGTACCTTGGCAACTTCCTTCACAGAGGCACCACCTATGCGGGCAACAACAATGTGCCATCTTTGAAGCTCAGTAAGCTCTGACATGACTTCGTATTACTAGCAGCACACTCAATGAATGAGAAAGTGAGGCTTCCCACCTGTTAGCTAGGTGTCTCATCACACAGCAGAAGCAAAAGAATGTTACACCCCTCCTGCTTTCAACACGAAACATGTTGTCACTTTCACACCTGCAAATAATGTACTGTTTCCATATTTTTGTCCAACCTCTGTAACTTGTTCTGGGGTTGCATACTTATTCCTTCAATCTGCTTTTGGGGTGCCATTAACAATTTACTGGCAGTCGTAGCAGATAGAAAATGCAGTGCATTTTGAACACAGTGTGAACAACATGCTTATCCTGCACTGAGTTCTTGTTTCTTCCTTCAAACTATTGTACCCATGAACTCTTATATCCTTATCTTGCACAACTACCATTTTGCTCTGTTTGTACTACTTCATCTTTTAGAGCAGTGGTCTCCAAACTGTGGCCCCGGGGCCACATGTCACCCTTTGCTTGCCTTTATTTGGTCCTTGGGGCACCATTCCAGTCACTTACATCAACAACAGGGAATTATTCTTCCTACTTGCACCAATGATGAGACACTATTCCTCCCACTGATACCAATGATGGGGCACTATTCCTCCCACTGATACCAATGATGGGGCACTATTCCTCCCACTGATACCAATGATGGGGCACTATTCTTCCCACTGATACCAATGATGGGGCACTATTCCTCCCACTGATACCAATGATGGGGCACTATTCCTCCCACTGATACCAATGATGGGGCACTATTCCTCCCACTGATATCAATGATGGGGCACTATTCCTCCCACTGATACCAATGATGGGGCACTATTCCTCCCACTGATACCAATGATGGGGCACTATTCCTCCCACTGATATCAATGATGGGGCACTATTCCTCCCACTGATACCAATGATGAGACACTATTCCTCCCACTGATACCAATGATGGGGCGCTATTCCTCCCACTGATACCAATGATGGGGCACTATTCCTCCCACTGATACCAATGATGGGGCACTATTCCTCCCACTGATACCAATGATGGGGCGCTATTCCTCCCACTGATACCAATGATGGGGCGCTATTCCTCCCTCTGACAACAAATATGGGGCACTGTTCCTCCCATTGACACCAAAGATGGGACACTATTCTTCCCACTGACACCAAAGATGGGGCACTGTTCCTCCCACTGACGCCAAAGATGGGGCACTGTTCCTTCCAATGATGGGGCCACGGTCTGGTCCTCATAGGGTCTGAAGGACCGTAAACTTGAGTTTCAAGACCCTTATTTTAGAGGCTTACAGGTCTCAGTGAGACATTACCTGTATGATAATAGTATACATACATAGTAACTGTGTGTAAAGATTTGCATATTATTGTTTCAATGAGTGTGTACGCAAACATACAGTAATGTTTTATCCACACGTACAAGCCATTTTAAACTTTAAAGTGTATTTCCACTTTTGCAGTCAAATTTGAGCAAAACGCCATTATATGTTTGTTATGTGTTTCCATTCATACACCATACCTAAAATATTTTTCCCTGATAAAGATTGTTTACTTTTTTTATTTTTCTTACATGTTTATGTCATAGTAGGTATTTATGAACAAGTTCATTGTTAGTCTGTGCTAATAGAAAGGCTAAGGACTGGATGAGTTTCCACGCATTAACATACAATAAAGAAGTCTAGCCTGTACACTGATCAGCCACAACACCATGGTGATCCACCTAATTTCCAGTAGGTACCCCTTTTGCATCCAAAACAGTTGCGGCATTGAAGGTATGCTGTGGTATCTGGCACCAAGCTGATCATTTAAGTCCTGTAAGTTGCAAGGTGGGGCCCTCCATGGATCAGACTTGTTTTTCCAGCACATTCCACAGATACTCAATGGACTGAGAGCTGCAGAATTTGGAGGCCAAGTCACCCCGAACCCGTTGTGTTCCTCAAACCATTATTAACCAGTTTTGCAGTGTGGCAGGATGCATCATCTTGCTGAAAGAGGCCACTACAATGTTTAGGTAGGTGGTAGATGGCAAAGTAACATCCACATGCCTTTGTCCCATACTGCATCCTGATGCCATTTCTTCCTCAGGTAAGCAATGCACACGCAACCTGCAGTTCACATGATGTAAAAGAAAAAACATTCCTCAGACCAGGCCACCTCCTTCCATTGCTCAGTGGTCCAGTTCTGATGTTCACGTGCCCACTGTCCATTTGGGCTGTGAAGACTGGTCAGCATGGGCACCCTAACCAGTCTGCAGCTACACAGACCCATACACAACAAACTGAGATGCTCATTTTTCTGCTTTCAACACATGAACTTCATGGACAACATGTTTACTTGCTGCCTAATATATCCCACCGACTTTTAGGTACCATTGTAATGAGATAACCAATGTTATTCACTTTACCCATCAGTGATATTATTAAGGAAGGTCATTGTAAATCTTTAAACCTCTGTTAAGACAGCCTGTATTGCAATTTAGTTTACAATTGACAATGAGATCTGCCAGAAGAGTACAGACAGGGTTAGTTAGGGCAAAGACAGCTCCTCAGCTCCCTAAACAAATAGAATTAAAATGATTGTAAAGGCTGAAGGTTTTTTACCCGCATGAAGGTTAAAAAAAAACATCTGTGTACTACTCCCCCCACAGCCCCTCCCTTTTACTCACCTGAGCCCCATAGCAATCCAGCGATGTGCATGATAGCCTTGGCTGTCCTGGGTCTCGCTCTCCTCATTGGCTGAGACACAGCACTGGGAGCCATTGGCTCCCACTGCTGTCAATCAGAGTCAGTAAGCCAATGAGAAGAGAACTGGGGGTGGGGGTGGAGCCACAGCTGTGTCTGTCTTATAGACGCACAGGGGAGAAATATCACCAACACACCAAAGCACTCCAATATGGGTCCAAAGCAATCACATAGCTACAGCAATAGCAATGTTTCAGAGTCTCGCAGGACCCCTTCACATGATGGTGAAGGGGTCCTGCAAGACTCTGAAACATTGCTCTTGCTGTAACTATGTGATTGCTTATTGAAGCTTTGGACCCATACTGGAGTACTTTGGTGTTCTGGTGACATTTCTCCCATGTGATGTTTCTGGGTTCCAGCTGATGGTTACTGCACAGCACCCACCTACACATATAGCCACTCTTTGATACAGAAATGTGTGCGCTAGGGTTTTGGAATTTTGGTTATGGACGCACAGAGAGGGGCTCAGGAGCGGGCACTCACTAGTGCCCCCATAGCAAGTGGCTTGCTATTGGGGGCAGTGGTCAAGGGGGAGAGCCAGGAGCGCTGGCAGAGGACATGAGAAGAAGAGGATTAGGGCTGCTCTGTGCAAAATCATTGCACAGAGCAGGCAAGTATAAACATGTTTGTTATTAGGGGGAAAAAAAAAAAACATAAAAAAAAATAACCTTTAGATTCCCTTTAAATAGGATTTTTCAATGCTGAAGTTTCCAGAAAAGAGCATCTTAAAAGGTAAGCTGCAATTTATTTATTTTTTTCAGCTGTGCTATGTAAATAGGAACATGTATATATAAAGTAGACTGTTTGGCTGCAAAAGTGGAAAACACTTTAAAGTGAAGACAAATTTCTTGCATGCCTGTGCATACTTGGCCAATAAAGATGATCTTTGCATCTACCGTCTGGGGAGAGCTTGCCCTCATCTTCTACCATTTCATGTCTATGGCCAGTTCATGGGCTTAAGATTGCCTGCAGCAGCAGATTCCACCAAGCCATCAAAAGCATGTAAGAGTCATGTGCATGTCCTGGCAAGTTAAATTGGAAGGGTCAGAATTGCCAAAATAGAAAGGTCTCCCTCCTAAGAGACAGTCCCTCATGTGCCTGCCCCCCCAATCACTCCCAAGCGAGGGCGAGTCTCCTCCACAAACAGCAAAAAAAGGATACAAACAGACATTCAAAGATAAAAATGCAAAGTCTGCTCATCTTTTAGACCCCTTACTCTTCCATGTCAATAAAAAAAAATAAAAAATCGAACATTATGAGAAAAATGAATTACCTCACAACCTGGCTTCCACCTAAAAGAGGGTGACATCAAGGGAAAGCAGAGTACCTGAAATCTCACAAGACGACACTCCTGCACAGTGCTGCGAGCGACATCAGCCTTGTGTAGACAGGGTGGAAAAAAGTCAGGGTCAAGTAAGTCGATATTTCTTTTAACGGGTTTAAAAGATAAGCAGACCCTGAATGTTGATGTAAAATCTGCTTTAGAATGCCTAAATCTGCCATAAAAAAACAAAACAAAAAACACCACCAAAAACTGCTAGAAAGTATTATAAGAAAAACCAAGCTTAAACCATACACACTAACAGCTAACTGCTATCTAGATGTGTAATATGTCCTGAACTTATATTCCATTTAGTTTTACATAATGATAGCAATAAACTGCAAGGGTAAGTCCACCTGCTGGGAACTGTGTCTCTACCATCGCTTTCTTTTTTCCATTTGAAAGTGTAAAGAACATGTGATAAGTCACAGGTCTGCCTTGAGTTCAGTATCCAGCTCTGTTAAGCAACAGCCTGAAGCATAAATGACAAACCCCAGAGTATCTTTATCTGACAATCTTCATGGCGGAAACTAAATGTTTATCAATCAACAACCAGACTAGAAGAAAATAGATGTTTGTACTTCCTTTCGGAGTTGATTGTGGGACACAGGAATTCTGTCTATCCTGCCACCTATAGGCAGATTGGGACACTAGCAAGAAGAAAACAAAAGTGACTGGCCCAGTATAACCCCTCCCTACTATCAGCAGTACCATGAACATGATAACAGACACCAATGCTGTTCCCAACCTAGACTCTTTCAAGGTCTTCAAAAACAGCAAAGCTTTCTGGTGTACCAGTTATCTATCTTCCTTTGTGGAGACTTAAAGAACCCTGACAAGTTGTTCCTCCTAACAGGCCGTCAGTTCGGCACTCGTCTGAGGAGGACTTTGCTATAAGGTGGGCTCTACCATGGTTTCCAGCCTTAACCAACCCTGCAAATGTTTTTAAGGACCCCATCAACAAGCAATGAGATCCTTTCAAAAACTGCTCTCTATGCCATCCCTGCCTTGCAACCTTCACTGGCGATTTTGGCCTCTTAAACTTTAGCCATTTGGACTAAGACCAACGGAAGAAATCTGATCGTTATTTCAAGTGATTCTTTAATTACAAAGTGTCTTGAGCTCATGCCTAACATTTGGTCCACCAGCAACCTGTGTGTCACTACTCAAAATAAAAGATCTACATGTAGTCATTGCAGGTTTTCTGGAACAAGGTGTTATCGGTCCAGTTCTTGTGGCAGAAAAGATCCAAGGTGGTTCTATTCCAATATGTTCACAGCTCCCAAACCAAAGGGGGCATTCGCCCCATCCTAGGTGTCAAGACCCTCAATATACCCATTCTGGTCCAGAAATTCTGCATTATCCATCAGGCAGACATTTTTGCCTCTGTGGATATCAGATACTAGATGCTAGCATGTCTCCATTTTCCAAGCATATCAGCAGCTTTGGATAACCAAAAGTTCCAGTTTGCGGCCCTGCATTCGGCCTTTCTTCTGCTCCTCGAATTTTCACTAAGGAACTGCCCCCTGTGCATGCCTTTCTACACTCCCAGGTCATCCCTATTGTAGGATATCAGGAAGAATTGCTGTTGATAGAACAGTTAGCACAAACTATGGATAACAGTGTGGCATGGACAGCTCAGATCGTGCAGATGTTAGGCTGGATTATGATTTTTTACAGTCAGCACTAGAACCGACTCAACAATTGGATTATCTGGGTCTCAAAGATACAGCTTAAGCCAGAGTTTTTGTTCCCCAGATAAAACTTCGAATTCCCCACTTCCAGACTCAGTTTTTCAGTTCAGGAGTCACTGCATTCTCCACTCCTTCATGAGAGTCTTTGAATTGATATCCTTCAAAGCAGTACTTTTAGCAATTTTCACCCCAGACTCCTACAATTAAAGAACCTGTCATTGTAGTACAAATCGGTCCAGTTCTTGGACAAATCGATCAGCCTGACACAGAAGACCTGGTTGTTCCTGGCCAGACTGCTTCTGGTGGCTGAGAAGTCCAGTTCTGGAGTTGGTCTTTCCTTCCTTCCAATATATTGAAAAATCCTCATGTTGGATGCCAGCCTTTTGGCTGGAGAGTAGTCATTGACACCCAGTCAGAGCATGGGACTTGGATGTTGCAAGAATCTGAGGTCCCAAAGGAGATTCTGGAATTTTAGGTTGTCCCTGCAACGCTGGAAAGTTATCTGATCAGGGTTTAGTCAAACACCACAGCAGTGGCATACATCATTCATCAGAGAGGAACAAAAAGTCCTGCAGTGGCAGGAGAGGTAGAAAGAATTCTGTTCTAGGCAAAAGTTCTAGTCCCAACCTAGTCTTCTGTGTGGACAACTGGCAAACAGACTTCCTCTGCTGGCAGTGCCTTGACACAGGGGAATGCTCCTGATACCCAGAGGTATAAAATGCTCAGACTTCTGGCAAATGCTCTGTAGGATCTTTGGGATTATCCAAATTTCCTGTTACAGGCACCAGTTTTTCATCTGTTTTAGCAGATCTGGAGGAACAGGAACTCTGAATCAGTGATACTCACACTGCCAAAAGTGAGAAAGTTCCACGAGGTCTATCATTGCACTTTAAAAGGCACTTTGGTGCGAGGAAAGAAACTTTCATACCAGAGTGCTTTCTTTGGCTTTTTAGCATCAAGCAACTGTTTTGCAAATTTATAAGGCTGCCATTTGGTCTTCAATTTACATGCATTCTCTAAGTGCTACCAGATGGATTTATAGCACTTTCGTCTAGCAGCACTAACGTTGTTGGTTCGAATCCCAAGTACAACACTACCTGCCTGGAGTTTGCATGTTCTCCCTTTGCCTGCGTCGGTTTCCTCCCCACACTCCATAGACATGCTGGTAAGCTATGTGGCATCTGTCTAAATTGGCCCAAGTATATGAATGTGAGTTAGGGGCCTTAGATTGTAAGCTCCTTGAGGGTTAGGGACTGATGTGAAAGTACAAATATACATGTAAAGCGCTGCGTAAATTGACAGCGCTATATATGTACCTGAAATAATTCTGTGAGCAAGTAGTACATAAGGCCAAGAACACAGCGGCAAGAAAATATTAAACATTCGGGATGTTTAAAGCAGTCAAAACTGGGGAAGGCCAAAGGTCACTAAGAAATCAAACAAAGTGGGGATAGTACAGCCTGGTACGTCCATGGAGAAGGAAGTCCATGAAAAAAAACAAAAAACGGGATGATACCTGGAAAACAACTGAGCCCATACATATCCATGGATGTGAGGGCCCTCACAGCATAAAATGTAAATGAAAAGAAAGAAAAAGAACCCTTAAGTTGACCAGAACTGAAGGATGCTAACCCTAAATCCTATGTAAAGGAGTTCTATGACCAAAGCATACACTTTCATTTTAAAACATCATTATAGTAGTAATAAAACATTAATTTGACAATCCTTTTATTTTATGAGTGATGCCTGTCTGCTGGTTTATTCAACAACTTCCTGTATTCCCTGCATGCTTTGCAGCTTTTCCTATGCCGTTTACTTTAAATTTGTAAGGACTATGTATAACATGGTACTTTGCTGCCTGCAAGCAGTGATTCCCGTACTGACTCTGCTGCCTTAATCTCCTCTTCTCAGCACCTATGTAGTTCAGAAGGCAGGCTCTGTGAAATATGTGACACAGCAGTGCTAACAGACAGGGCACAGTAAACACGTGTCACAGAATTCAAGGAAGTAAATGTGCGGAGATCTCCCCAAAACAAGTTTACCAGCAACAAGATTGTTCAGATTAATTGTAATAGACTAGAAATAATTGAAATGTGATGTGGAAATAACCATATGATTTTCAATTTTTGACCAGATTCACTTTTAAGAAAAGGGTTGGATGATCATCATCACTGAAAAAAAGTAAGCAGGGATGAAGATATATTGCCAAGTAAAATGGTGTACAAGAACATGATCAAAAGAGAAAGAATCATAGTTGATTCAGAAGTTTAACTATACTGCTAGCCTGCCTAACCAGTTATAAGATCTATGATTCTAGGAAACATCTAACATACTTCTGTAGGAACAGAAATCTCAGTAGTAGTACTAGACAAGAGGAAGAGCTAAGAAGACTTCCTCAGAGAACTGTAGCTTAGTCACAAAAATAAATATCTTACAGTAGTCAGGTACCACGACCTGTAGCTGGGTAACTGTGTCTAGCCTGATGACTCTCCAAGTTAGTGAAGAACCTTCCCGCAATGGGTACAATCCCAAAAAGAAGTTGAATAATGTGTCAAATCTACATAAACACAAAATGCAATGGTCTGCAAATCTCATAGACCCATATTTTATTCACAATAGAAAACAGAAGACATACAAATGTTTAAACTAAGAAAATGCAGCATTATTAAAAAAAAAATAATTTTGAAATTGAAGGCAACAAAAATGCGGGGTAAGAGGAATTTCCCCAGACAACTGCTCCTATACATAGCCACATATCTCCTGCATTGAAGGAGGCATACATTACAACCACAAGTGGCATCAGAAATGGCATTGTCAAGGGCTGGTCCAAAGAGATGCCTCCTTAAAGGACAAGTGAATAAGACACTCCTAGGCATATCTTCAGAGTTTCAGGCATATAGCCAAAGTGTTCTTAGCATTTGAACAAACATCACCACTATGTGACACACAAGCCTGTATGCTTATTAACCTCCCTAGCGGTATGATTATTTTAGATTTTTGGTGCTGAAAGCGGTACCATTATTTTCATTGAAATATGTAGTTTTTTTATTGTAGGCTGTAATTTTTAGGAATAAGTCACTGAAATCTGTCCGAACAAGAGTCTAGTAAACATCCCAGGTATGATAAAATTTGAAACACGAAATCATAAATTATAATTTAATAAATAATCATAAAAAATAATAATATAATAATAATACATTTAATTCAATAATATAATCAAACCAAAAACACTGAAATTTGAAATACAGCGCCAAGTTCGCACATTGCTGAGCAAAGTCGCAAAATCGTTTTCAGTGTCTGATGACGAATTTCCCTACGAATCATTATCACTCAATTCTGCAAGTGGTTCTGATTTACTATCGCAGTTCTCTAGCTGATCTAAACCCGCTTTTGACCTAAAGGGACACTTTTTGGACGCCATGGACGTTTCTCAGTTTCCAGGCAGAAAGAACAGACAAAATGCAGGCAGGGCACAGGACAAAGCTCTAGGGACAATATGTATGTGAAATGGATTGAAACAGCAATGTTTTACTATGTAAAATTTGTATGGAAAAAAATGACATTTTTTTAAATTTTCAGATTTCCTACCACCGGCGGCGCCCGTACTTTCCGACGTCACAGGGACCGGAACACAGAAGCCAGATGCCGGCATCAGCCGGAGGAGATGGCCAGAGACGCTGCAGGGGACACATCGCGGGAGCGAAGGACAAGGTAAGCTCTGCAGGGAATCCCTATGCAGCGCCGCATGGTAAGCTCGGGGTTACCGCTTTTGGTACTGACATTTTACCCCGAGCTACACTCGGGAATACCGCTAGGGAGGTAAAAGGACATCATAGTTGAAGTGCAAGATTCCCAACATTTACTTCAAAATTTCTAACAAAAAAAGATTGCCCTTGTGCTGGAGGGATCCATTTTAAAGGATATTATCTATTGTGACATGGTTACACATTCAAACTCACCATCAACAGAGAAAGGAGGGTTACTCCAGTACATTCAAACTGAGACTTAGGGAGCCCAAATGTGTGTCAGTAAAATCCTTACAAGGTAAGGACACAAGAAACTTGTTTAGTAGTATCCTAATAAGGTAGATGACTGGAGTATCAATAAAAAGAAGAGACAACTTATCAATGAATTCCCTTTTAAAAAGCGAAAAAACTCCATCACATTGTCTGCAGGGCTCCTGAATTCACAGGCTGTTTACAGTTCTTTTTGATGAACATTTTATGGTCTATGCAGCTGAAGGGATGATCCTCCAACTTCATAGTAGAACGCACTGCATCAGATTAGAAACAACAACTTGTAAATCTGAGTCATATGGAAATTGCTGAAATACAGCCTTTCGGAGCAGACTGAAAAGATACAGAATCGGAGACGGAGGCCTTGTGAGATCAGAATTTAGCTTGCCATAGACTGATCAAAATGTGTCCAGTTCAGCACGGACCTCCTTCTGCCACCTATAAAAGTGATCCAGCAGCTGCATAGCTACTCCTATCACTTTTACTCTGTAGGAAATTGCTGGGGTTACATGACCATGTAATGCGTTGTACACCACTTACGCATTGTGCCCAAAATGAGGGGCTTTATCAGAGTTTACAGGTCACATACCGCCAACACACTATTTCTACCATATCTCATCTTTTAGCACTCATAAACACCTAAGCAAATACAAGGTGCTATTACTCTCAGATGCCACTCTGGTCCTATACTCTGCCATATCTTGCTTCATATGCAATCCTACATAAATACTATAGGTTAAAAACAAAACCAATACAATACTTTAATTTCTGTAATGCTATTATAAACACACACATAAAAAACTATAAAAATCATACCATATATCTACAGTTAGGTTCATATGTATTTGGACACAGGCACAATTTTAGATTTTTTCAGGTATTTACCAAAACATATTCAAGCTATAGTTATATAATGGATACAGGCTGAAAGTGCACACTCTCAGGTTTAATTTGAGGGTATGTACATTTAAATTGGAGGAAGGGTTTAGGAATTACAGCTCTTAAGAGAAGCCATCCCCCCTTTTTCAAGATTGAAAGTAATTTGACAATTGAATCAAAAGCCGTTTTATGGCCATGTGTGGGCTAATCCTTCATTATTTCTTCATCGACTAAGCAGGCAAAAGGTCTGGAGTTGCTTCTAAGTGTGGTATTTGCATTTGGAATCTATTGCTGTGAACCTACATCATGCGTTCAAAGGAGCTGTCCATGCAAGTGAAACAGGCCATTGTAAGGCCTCAAAAATTACACAAATTCATCAGATAGACAGCAGCAACATTAGGAGTGGCCAAATCAACAGTTTGGTACATCCTGAAGAAAGAAGAACACACTGGTGAGCTCAGCAACATAAAAAGGCATGGACATCCAAGGAAGACAACAGTAGTGGATGATCACAGGATACTCTCTATGGTAAAGAAAAACCCATTCATAACATCCAGACAAGTGAAGGACACTCTCCAGGAGGTGGGCCTATCATTGTCAAAGTCTACAATCAAGAGAAGACTTCACGAGAGCAAATACAGAGGGTTCACCACAAGGTATAAATCATTCATATGCCTGAAGAATAGAAAAGCCAGATTAGACTTTGCCAAAAAACATCTAAAAAAGCCAGACCAGTTCTGGAAAAGCATTCTTTGGACGGATGAAACGAAGATTAATCTGTACCAGAATGACGGGAAGAAAAAGTGTGGAGTAGGCTTGGATCCGCTCATGATCCAAAGCACACAATGTACTCTGTAAAACATGGTGGAGGCAGTGTGATGGCATGGCCATGCATGGCTTCCGGTGGCACTGGGTCATTGGTGTTTATTGATGATGTGACAGAAGACAGAAGCAGCCGGATGAATTCTGCAGTGTTTAGAGATATACTGTCAGTCCAGATTCAGCCAAATGCAGCAAAGTTGATTGGACAGAGCATCACAGTACAGATGGACAATAGTCCAAAACACACTGCAAAAGCAACTTAGGAGCTTTTGAAGGAAAAGAAGTGGAATATTCTGCAATGGCCGAGTCAATCACCTGCTCTCAACCTGATTGAGCATGCATTTCACTTGCTGAAGGCCAAACTAAAGGCAGACAGACCCACAAACAAAGAACAACTGAAGACAGCTCGCAAAGTACCAGAAAGGAGGAATCCCAGTCTTTGGTAATGTCCATGGGTTTCAGACTTCAGGCAGTCATTGCCAGTAAAGGATTCTCAACAAAATATTAAAAATGAACATTTTATTTATGATTATAATTTGTCCAATTACATTTGAGCCCCTGAAAATGGAGGGTCTGTGTATAAAAATGGTTGCAGTTCCTAAAATTTGTACTTGATATTTATGTTCAACCCCTTGAATTAAAGCTGAAAGTCCAAATATATATGGACCTAACTGTATATCCTGTATTTCAATTAAAAACAAATCTTTAAAAATTCACAAAAATTCAATAAAAAATTCCCAACTCGTTCAAATATTACAGGACAGGGAGATAGATTTACTACTGACTTACTACACTTTTACTAATAATAGTGATATAAAATTATTTAAGAAAATACTAAGTACTAAAATATACACATATTATAACTAGTATGACTAAAATAACACGGGACAAAAAATATTTTTTTTTCCAATAGGCAATTTCGTTAGGAGCATATTATTCATTCATTAGGAGCAATCTCATAGTTAATTTCACACTCTACATAAAGGGAAGCTCCCATTCCTCTCAACTACACAGAATTCTCCCAAAAGCCTACTAAACCAATTATTTTACTGATAAAAAAATTGACATCAAATTCAGTGCTCAATCCCTTGGGGGCTAACACCTGTGTCTCCAAGATCCATTTGGATTCTCCCTGAAGAAGTTTATTAAAAGAAGTCCCCCCCATTAATGTTTTCTAACTTTCTATGCCTCAGAATTGAAGGCCTTTGCAGTCCCGTCCATGATAAAAATAATTTAGGAGATAATGCTTTTTATAGCCTCTTTTAATGTTATATATAGTATACACTCACCGGCCTCTTTGTTAGGTACTTCTGTTCAATTTCTTGGTAACACAAATTGCTCATCAGTCAATCACATGGCAGCAACTCCATGCATTTAGGTATCTAGACTTGGTGAAGATGACTTGCTGAAGTTCAAACCGAGCATCAGAATAGGGAAGAAAGGGAATTTAGGTGACTTTGAACATGGCATGGTTGTTGGTGACAGAGGGGCTGGTTTGAATATTTCAAAAACTGCTGATCTACTGGGATTTTCACACACAACCATCTCTAGGGTTTACAGAGAATGGTGTGAAAAAGAGAAAATATCCAGCGAGCGGCAGTTGTGTGAACAAAAATGCCTTGTTAATGTCAGAGGAGAATGGGCAGATGATAGAAAGGCAAGGGTAACTCAAATAACCACTTGTTACAAACAAGGTATTCAGAATACAATCTCTGAACACACAACACATCAAACCTTGAAGCAGATGGGCTACAGCAGCAGAAATCCACACCGGGTATCACTCCTGTCAGCTAAGAACAGGAAATGGAGGCTACAATTCACACAGGCTCACCAAAATTGGACAATAGAAGAATGAAAAAACATTGCCTGGTCTGATGAGTCTTGGTTTCAGCTGCGACATATAGATGGCAGGGTCAGAATTTGGCATAAACATGAAAGCATGGATCCATCCTGCCTTGTGTCAACAGTTCAGGCTGGTGGTGTAATAATGGTGTGGGGGATATTTTGTTGACACACTTTGGGCCCCTTAATACAGACTGAGCATCGTTTAACCACTTGCCCTCCAGAGGATTTACCCCCATCCCCCCCTTCCTGACTAAGCCATTTTTTGAGATACAGCGCTGCTTAACTTACAACACTGTACATAAATGAAATCTGATGGCTCCTTCCAGCAGGATAATGCACCATGTCACAGAGCTCAAATCATCTCAAACTGGTTTCTTGAACATGACAATAAGTTCACTGTACTCCAATGGCCTCCACAGTCACCATATCTCAATCCAATAGAGCATCTTTTGGATGTGGTGGAACAGGAGATTCGCATCATGGATGTGCAGCTGACAATCTGCAGCAACTGTGTGATACTATCATGTCAATACAAACCAAAACCTATGAGGAATGTTTCCAACACCTTGTTGAATCCATGCCATGAAAAAATAAGGCAGTTCTGGAGGCAAAAGGGAGTCCAGCCTGGTACTAGCAAGGTGTACCTAATAAAGTGGCTGGCGAGTGTATGTTCTCTGAGGCAAATAGCACGCTGGCACAGGGATGCAATGCAACACCTCTGCATCACTGACCTGGGAAAAGATGGCCCTGCAAGGGATGCATGTCTCATGTGAACGAGGCCTTAAAAAGGCTAGAAGTAGAAAACACCATAAAAAAAGGTTCATGGCAACTAATGCTTTTGAGCACTATATACATTAACAGAGAATAAATAGTTTTGCTTGGACAAAGTTGATAACAAACAAGACTGAATATCAGCTGCCCTCACAGGCTGATCCAATACATGATATTAAGCTGGCAAGGATAAACATTACATGTTAACACATGCCAAAAAAATACACCAATCCTGTGGTATGTAAAGGTCTGGAGACACACATTAATGTGCTATGTCAATACTATAACATGTTGTACACTTGGAAAACATTGAACCTTTTACCGTCATCTGGCAAGCCATCCAAGCTCATCACACAGTATTCAGTTAGCTAATGCCTGAAATGTGTTCAGCTTATCGATTTCACTAAAGGCTCAAAGTGGATTTCAAGTCGCATGACAGGAGACATTGTCTTAAAATAACCTCTCTCCTCTTCCTCCCAAACACACATTTCATTTTTTGTTTACAAGATTACTTTTCACCATGTCACACTTTCAAAACATACAATGCAATGTGCTTTTGTATAGACCATCTAATCCTTAATATTAATAACCTCTACGGTCCATTAAGCGAACCATTCATTCTGCGTTGTCTACCAAAATGCCTTTATACTGCCATCTCTACTTGACTTTCTATCTTTCAACAGTTTGTGATAAAGCTGCTTTTTGTGTTATAAACAGTTCATTTAGTTGGCATCAGAAGCAAATGGTTCTTGCCTAACCCTGCCCTGGGTCACTATAACGGTGATGTCAGCTTTGTGCTGCACATCTTAATTGAAATTACTTTTTAATCATTTTTGACTTTATACATCAGTCACAATGTGTTCCACCAACAACCAGTCATACTTGCCAGATCATCTGCCTGTCTTGGGAAGTTAGAGAAGAGAGAGAGCAGCGCCATTCTAAGTGTAGACGGTTAAAATCAGGCAGATTTAATGGTAAAATTGCACTCACATAGATAGGTAACAAGTAGGCATGTCAAGTGATGGAGGTTCAGTGGGAGCCATCAGGTCTTTTGGCCATTAAATCTGCCTGATTTTACCCATCTACACTCAGAGTCTCACTGCTGTCTCTCTTCTCTACCTGCATTAGGAGTATCTACAAGCTCTTACAGCCGGCTGCCTCTTTGGACAAGTCCATACTACTACAAGCCCCCACTTACAGATGGACTTGGACACCACCTCCACATGGACCTTCTGCTAACCCCCATTGCTGATGGTCCATCCCCAACCGTGCACAAATGCGTCTTAGCGTTCCCTCCCCCCACTCACCTCTGCCTTGGGAAGTTGCCTACACTGGCACCTCCTAAAACAAAGATTACCAAAGATTGATTTATAAGGCCAGTGTTGCAGACTGTCTGTGACCTAATAGAGTTAGTGACCAAAAGGTTAGATCTACTATGTTAATGCCTGCAATCGAAAAAAAAGGGGCTGACCATTAACTGTGCGAATTTCGACTGGCTCCTCTAAAACTGGACAAACTTAACTCAGTGGATGGCTCTGCTGGACCTTTTCCATTCTAAAAAGGTCAATTTCTTGATTGAATTTGTCAGGAGCCCGCTATGAAAACGTACCGTATTTTTCGCCGTATAAGACGCACCTAGGTTTTAGAGGCAGAAAACAGGAAAAAAAAAATTCTGAACTAATGGACTGCAGACACAGTACAGGAGATGACCAGAGACTGCGGACAGCACAGGAGATGACCAGAGACTGCGGACAGCACAGGAGATGACCAGAGACTGCGGACAGCACAGGAGATGACCAGAGACTGCGGACAGCACAGGAGATGACCAGAGACTGCGGACAGCACAGGAGATGACCAGAGACTGCGGACAGCACAGGAGATGACCAGAGACTGCGGACAGCACAGGAGATGACCAGAGACTGCGGACAGCACAGGAGATGACCAGAGAATGCGGACAGCACAGGAGATGACCAGAGACTGCGGACAGCACAGGAGATGACCAGAGACTGCGGACAGCACAGGAGATGACCAGAGACTGCGGACAGCACAGGGATGACCAGAGACTGCGGACAGCACAGGGATGACCAGAGACTGCGGACAGCACAGGGATGACCAGAGACTGCGGACAGCACAGGGATGACCAGAGACTGCAAACAGCACAGGGATGACCAGAGACTGCGGACAGCACAGGGATGACCAGAGACTGCGGACAGCACAGGGATGACCAGAGACTGCGGACAGCACAGGGATGACCAGAGACTGCGGACAGCACAGGGATGACCAGAGACTGCGGACAGCACAGGGATGACCAGAGACTGCGGACAGTACAGATGACTGCTGACCTTTGGGGAAGTGGGGAGCGGGTACCTGAATTTGACAGGTACCCGCTCTTACTTCCGCAGAGTTTTTGTTTGATCTTACCTGTTCCTCGATCCAGCCGCTCGCTGTCTTCCCGGCTTCTGTAATGGCGCTCGGCATGACAGCCGGGTGCCCAGTGCGCATGAACGAGATGCACTTGCGCTTTGTCATTGGTCCAGCGGCTTCTGGGATCTGTCATGTGTCCCAGGTACCGCCTTACCATTCACAAAGCGCACCGCTTCTCGCGCATGCACACTGGGCACCTGGCTGTCATGCCCAGTGCCCACACTACAGAAGCCGGGAAGACAGCGCGCCCTGGATAGAGCAACAGGTAAGGTCCCGCTGCAGAGCTGAGTGGCCGGCCCGGTATTCTGACACGGCCGCGGTGGAAATACCGGACCGGCCGCTCCATATTCGCCTTATAAGACGCACTGACATTTCCCCCCCAGTTTTGGGGAAGAAAAAGTGCGTCTTATACGGCGAAAAATACGGTAAGTCTTTCTGCCGCCACATGCAATCATATATATACCCTGTTCGTGAATTTAACAGCTGTTTGCTTATATTTTTTCATTCAGATGGCAACCTAAAAAGAAAGAAAAAAAAAAAAATCAAGATTTACACACTTCTTTTCTAGCAGCTTGGAAACTACCCTAGCGTGGAGTCCACCAGTAAAAGTAAATTAAAGCAAGAATAGGTAGAAGATCGCTTGAAAAAGATCTGTCGCATGAGCCTGCAATTACGCCATCATTAATACGATTTTTTTTCCTCCGCATTTGATGACATATTATCATTTATTTACAACATACATTTTTTGTTGATTTCACATGCTCATGTGCAGTACGATTTAACTATTACCAATCGGTTCCGCTACTCACGCTTCAAAAATGATTTGTTGGCACTACAATATTTTGACATGCCAGTTAGTTTTTTTGCTATAAATGTTTGCATTTCGAAATGAGCCCACAAATATTTAGAAAGTTGAAGATCGAATGATCGAGCGCGTTGTGTAATTTTTTGAACGACTTTCTACCCATCTTTGGCCAGCTTATCCGACAAATGGTCAGAAGCATAAAAGCCCCACCTTTCTGACTATCATAGACTAGACACAATAAGTAAATACCCATTTCATATATTCTAGCACATACCATGTAATAACAACTGCTTCCTAAAACAATATCTTTATTGTTTCCTTCTCAAAAAGTGCTAAGTGTACAATAGTGCTAATGAATTAAGTAACATGTTCAGTGCAGAAACCCTATTCCCATAAAAATGCCCTGAACACAATGCTATCAATAATAAAGTGCTCAAGTAACAGTGATTTATTCTTAACTAAGAAAAATCTACCGTATTTTTCGCTCCATAAGACGCACTTTTTTCCCCCCAAAAAAGGGGGGAAAACGTCAGTGCGTCTTATGGAGCGAATATAAAGCGGCCGGTCCGGTATTTCTGCCGCCACCATGTCAGAATACCGGGTCGGCCGTTCAGCTGTTCTCTCCTGCAGGGCCTTACCTGTTCCTCGCTCCAGCGCTGCACAGTCTTCCCGCGCTGGCTTCTCTGACAGCTGAGTGCCCACTGCGCATGCGCTGCGCTTTGTGAATGGTCCAGTGTTTTCTGGGACACATGACAGGTCCCAGAAGGCGCCGGGCCATTCACAAAGCGCAGCTCTTCTCGCGCATGCGCAGTGGGCACCCAGCTGTCACAGAAGCCGGCGCTGTTAGAAGAGGGAAAGACAACGCCGCGGAAGTGGGAGCGGGTACCTGTCAAATTCAGGTACCCGCTCCCCCTCCCTCCCCAAACGTCAGCAGTCTCTGGTCATCTCCTTTACTGTCCGCAGTCTCTGGTCATCCCCTGCACTGTCCGCAGTCTCTGGTCATCCCCTGCACTGTCCGCAGTCTCTGGTCATCCCCTGCACTGTCTGCAGTCTCTGGTCATCTGTACTGTGTCCCTGGTATTTTCCCTGTACTATGTCCACAGTCTCTGGTCATCTCCTGTACTGTGTCCGCAGTCTCTGGTCATCTCCTGTACTGTGTCCGCAGTCTCTGGTCATCTCCTGTACTGTGTCCGCAGTCTCTGGTCATCTCCTGTACTGTGTCCGCAGTCTCTGGTCATCTCCTGTACTGTGTCCGCAGTCTCTGGTCATCTCCTGTACTGTGTCCGCAGTCTCTGGTCATCTCCTGTACTGTGTCCGCAGTCTCTGGTCATCTCCTGTACTGTGTCTGCAGTCTCTGGTCATCTCCTGTACTGTGTCCGCAGTCTCTGGTCATCTCCTGTACTGTGTCCGCAGTCTCTGACTGTCTCCTCTACTGTGTCCGCAGTCTCTGGTCATCTCCTGTACTGTGTCCGCAGTCTCTGTTCATCTCCTTTACTGTGTCCGCAGTCTCTGGTCATCTCCTGTACTGTGTCCGCAGTCTCTGGTCATCTCCTGTAGTATGTCCACAGTCTCTGGTCATCTCCTGTACTATGTCCGCAGTCTCTGGTCATCTCCTGTACTGTGTCACAGTCTCTGGTCATCTCCTGTACTGTGTCCGCAGTCTCTGGTCATCTCCTGTACTGTGTCCGCAGTCTCTGGTCATCTCCTGTACTGTGTCCGCAGTCTCTGGTCATCTCCTGTACTGTGTCCGCAGTCTCTGGTCATCTCCTGTACTGTGTCCGCAGTCTCTGGTCATCTCCTGTACTGTGTCCCCAGTCTCTGGTCATCCCCTGTACTGTGTCCGCAGTCTCTGGTCATCTCCTGTACTATGTCCGCAGTCTCTGGTCATCCCCTGTACTGTGTCCGCAGTCTCTGGTCATTCCCTGTAATATGTCTGCAGTCCATTGGTTCAGAATATTTTTTTTTCTTGTTTTTCGCCTCTAAAACTTAGGTGCGTCTTATGGTCAGGTGCGTCTTATGGAGCAAAAAATACGGTACTTGTTCTACACACCCAAATACAGACCACAAAATAAGTGTCAAGTGCCAGAATCACATGCACCTTCTTCCTTTTGTGCCTTTTCAACATCTTCACTCTCTGCAACGAACTCACTAGATTGACCGATTATACGAAGGTCAAAAACGTGGTTTCTTTTTTTCCTTTTTACGCTAGCAAAACGTTCTCTTTGGTTCCTCTCAGGTTATGCTCTTTTAGAAGGAAGGCAGAAAGAAGAGAAGACAATCTCTATTGTATAAAACCATTTACTAAAAGTTATTTCTGAAAACAGTCTAAGGCTCCATGTACAGAGGACACTTCTGAACGATGGAAACTGACTGCTAGAAAACGTAGGTTAAAAAACATCTGTTTAGCCGTGTTTGCATACCGCGTTCATGAGCGCTTGCATTTAGAAGCATTTTTTAAAGTTAACCTCAGGGGACCTTCCAGTAACAAATTCACTATTTCAGACATTTTGAGAGAAACAGAGAGCAGAAGCAGAGAGAGCAGTATTTGTCGAGATTAGCTGTCTTTTTTTTTTTTGTGGTGTTTGGATGTGTTCCAGCTCATTTCTGTGCAGACATTATTGCAGCAGTGTCTAACATATTTTCTTTCATGCAAAACCTCATAGTATGGTGCACCAGGTCCATTTGAGTACCGGGAAAACACTTTGCTTGCATTTTTCATGATGAAAAAAGGCTCTGAACAGCATATGGAAATGGAAGAGTTAAAAAAAATGTCCAAATGCAAATGCTTATAAATGCGGTTAACCACGTTTACAAGCATTTGTCATTTGAAACGCTGATAAAATCTACTCCTGAACACGTTTGGTGCATTAAAAAAAAAACGACTGTAAACAACTGCCTATAAACGACATAGTGTACATGGACACATAGGAAAACATTAGGGAGAGTTCAGGGGCTGCTGAAAAAAAAAAAAAAACACAGAAAAGCTCCTAAATGTGATTTTATCAGCTGCAGTGTACATGGAGTCTTACACAGCATAGTGCTCTGCCCAGCACTCAGGATTAAACGTCTTACCGTCCTGTGAAGTCACCCCCCCAGCTCTTCCTTCTCTGGTGGGTACATGTGCCCCACTCATGCTGATTGTCATCACAATGCCCAACACATTTGGTCATTATGGACCTGGTCAGGAGCTGTCATTCCGCACAAGTGGAGCATATGTTCACATTGGAGAAGAAGATCTGCAAGTGTTAACCCCTCTGTTTATTCATTGCAAAACCATTCGCTCTAACCATAGGTCTACTTGAAAAAATAACTACTATAGAAACCTTACATTGGGTAAAAGGAGGCCAGGCCAGCGACATGCTGCTTCATGCAGAAGAATTAACAGCAGATCAGAAAGACAAGTTCATGCTGGGGGGGCCTGGAGAAGTAAGACCAGAGCAGTTTTCTTACAAAACATAAATGAAGCAAGCCAGCTCCAAACTAACATTTATGTTGTGAGAAGTATACTGTATACTGATAAATACTTAAGGCTCATCAACACTTATCATGAGTAAAAAGCAAACACACATTTTAGTTTAATAACTCTAGCCTAATATGATATACAGTGCTGTGAAAAATAGTATTTGCCCCCTTCCAGACAGACAGACAGACAGACACACATTTTTTTTCCCCCTTTATATGTATTTTTATTTGCATATTTGTCTAAAATGATTCAGATCGTCAAATTTTAATATTACACAAAGATAACCCGATTAAATACAAAATGCAGTTTTTAAATGATGATTTCAATTATAAAGGGGGGAGGGAGTAAGCTGTCCAAACCTGCCTAGCCCTATGTGAAAAAGTATTCCCCACCCTTGCTATATCATAAATGAACTGTGATTAAAGCGTCACTAAACCTACAACAGTAACATCAGTCTGTATATGCTGTAAAGCATGCTTGTTATACTCACTGTGGAACCTAAGGGGTTAATCCTCTGCATTGTGTAAAAAGGATGTTTGCAAACTTCTTTTCTGATTCTTCCCTTTTTCCACAGTCCTCAATCCATCTGCTGATAGAGCAGAGCCTTGGGGGCAAGCTGCACATGCTCAGTTTGGTGTGTGTTGCTAGAGAGTTTTTTTTTCTTGAGAGAGTGCATGTGTTCAGCACAGGGTCAATCAGCACTGTCCAGACAGAGGGTCAGGGGTTATGCAGCCTCATAAGAAATCAGGGAAGAATGAAAACTACTCCTACAAGCTTTAACCAGTGCTCGGCCCGACACTGATAGAAGTCACAAGACTGCTATATACGGATGATGGGAAATGGCATTTAGCAGTTTAGATTTACTAAAATAATTGCATTTTCATGTTCTGTGTACTGTGGGAGACCAGATATAGTGAATGCTGGGTCCTGGGTTTAGTAACACTTTAACCACATTTTAAGCCGAGTTAAATTTCACTTGCCACAACCAGGCCTGATTACGAAGGCTGGTTATAGGTTGGGATGGTTGCCATTTTTTTTGTAGTTGGCTAAATTGGACGCAGGGACACATTGGATGCCTTTGCTGTCATTTTGGTATAGCTCGGCGTCACGTGGGTCCCTGTACCTTTAAGGAGGGATGGGCTGCTCCAGGAACACCTGCCCTTAACTTATCCATTTATACATGTACTCCCACTATGGAGGCTTTGGAAATTTTAGTTAGGTCCACAGTATATAGAGGACCCTTGACGTGGGACTGTGGCTTACGCATGTATTTGCAGATGTGTGCAAACAAAACCCTCTGTTTTTAATACAAACTGTAAGACAGGGCCAAATTGGTTGTTTCCCAAGCTGGTTGGTAAGTGTTACTGGGAAATCTTTTGTTTGTTTTGCGATGTGCATTGCCCTTCCATGTGCACCTTGCTGCTAAGGCTGGTTATAGGCTGGGATGGTTGACATTTTTTTTGTAGCAGGCCTGATTACTACTAGAGCCGTTGACTCAAAAAATCACTTAAACAAAAGCGGTCTGACAAAGTGAAGCATGCTAGAAGATCTCAAAAAGCAACACATCATGCTGCGATCTAAAGAAATTCAAGAGTAGATGAGAAAGTATTTGACATGTGTCAGTCGAGAAAGGGTTACAAAGCCATTTCTAGACAACTCATCCAAGAGGTCATAAAAGAACACAGAACAACATCTAAAGAACTGTAGGCCTCTCTTGCCTTAGTTAAGGGCAGTGTTCATGATTCAACAATAAGAAAGACTGGACAAAAGTGGTATCCATATGAGAGTTGCAAGGCAAAAACCACTGCTGACCAAAAAGAACACAAAGGCTTGTCTTACATTTGCTAAAAACATCTTGATTATCTCCAAGACTTATGGGCATATCTTCTGTGGACTGATGATACAAGTCCTGGAGGAGAATGTCCAACCATCAGTTTATGGCCTCAAGCTCAAGTGCACTTCGGTTGCAGCAGGACAATGACCTTGAAACACACTAGCAAGTCCGCCTCTGAATAGCTCAATGTCTGGACTTAAGGCATGACTTTAAACAGGGTCTTCAGATATTTTCTGGCCCAGTCTTGATGTTTCAACTTATAGGGCAGCATAGTGGCTAAATGGTTAGCACTCCTGCCTGGCAGTACTAGGGTTGTTGGTTCGAATCCCAACCACGACACCACCTGCCTGGAGTTTGCATGTCCTCCCTGTGCCTGCGTGGGTTTCTTCCGGGTACTCCAGTTTCCTCCAACACTCCAAAGACATGCTGGTAGGTTAATTGGATCCTGTCTAAATTGTCCATAGTATGTGTATGTATGAATGTGAGTTAGGGACCATAGATTGTACGCCCCTTGAGGGTTAGGGACTGATGTGAATGTACAATATATATGTAAAGCGCTGCGTAAATTGATGGCACTATACAAGTACCTGAAATAATGTGTCTTGTTCAGTGGTGGTCGGGTTTCAGCCCTCCTTACCTAGGCCATGTTTCTGAGCACTGAATACTTTGTACTTCTGGGCACTCCAGGTAAGTTGCAAGTCTGGAATATGACAGCACTGGAGGATAATGGGTTCCTGGTAGCTTCACGTTTGAGTCCTCTCAAATCTTTAGCAGTTAATGTGCATCTTTTTTTCTCAACACGTTTCATGCGACCCTGTTGACTACTTGCATCAAAACAATTTGACAGTTCTGTGATCACACCCCATTATCTTAGCAAATTCCAGAATGCTGCATCCCTGTGAAAGACTTTTTACAATTTTTGATTTTTCAGAGTCAGTTAAATCTCTTTTTTGGCCCATTTTGCCTGAGGAACAGAATCTGCCTAATAATTATGCACACCTTTATATAAGGTGTTGATCTGCTTAGCCTACACCCTCCCTCATTACACAAATACACATCACATGACATGCTTAAATCCAATAAGCGTTCAAGTTTATACAGCTTGGAGTTAGACAATATGCTTAAAAATGATGATTTGGTCAAAAAACTCATTTGCCTAATAATTGTGCACACAGTGTAGAACAACTACAACAAGATGGCTGGAGACTGCAGTCACACAGAATGTAACAAACATGGACATGTTTGGAGTTTGCTAGGTAACCTTTCCACACCGGTGTCCCTGTGTTGTTTGATGGATTTAACCCCTTCCTCTGGCATGTTCCTGTCACAGTGCCAGTTACAAGGCTTAACCCTATTGCTGCCAATTCCTATGGTTTCAGCAGACCAATTTAACCCCTTCACTGCAAACATGCTCCGATTTGCTAATGGATATAGAGTCACTTGTGAGCCACTGGAGTTTGTTTCCTATATTCAAATATTAATAGATCGCAGGCTCCCTTTCACATCCTCATATATATGTGCAATTAAGGGACAAAGGTTACAGTATTAGGGTGCCGCGCTCTAATATTGTATAAACCTGATTATATATAAATAATAAAATTAATAAACCTGGTGATTGAATTCTTCATGGTCATTATAAGACAAGTGCATGAAATATCAAAACGTGATAACCAGTAAATAACCATTCAATTATAAATCCTATGAAAAAAATCCAAAAATAATTTTTTACAATGTATCCAATAAATTTAAATCAAAATGAATAAAGGAAATACTGTGAAAAACAAAAAGTATTAGAAAAGTCTCCAAATAATGTGAAAAAAAAAAAACATTAAAAAAAAATTAAAATTTTTTTGAAAAAGTATATCCAAACGATAGTGAAAAAATAGTAATAAAATGTTATTGGAATTATATATGAAAAGTCCTGTGAGTGTTCCAAAAGGCAATATACTCTCCTTCTAATCAGCCTGAAGCTGGGATATATGCTCAGATTGGATATACTTTTTCAAAAAAAAATTATTTTGAAATGGTCAGTCCGCCCCTGGTCCAACCACAAGCCCAGCTTCCCTATTCCTGGCTTGCATAGCAATCAATAGGTAAAAGACAGACGCTTGTCCACACCAACCATCCATGATTACTAATCGTTTGACAAGTCATATAACCCCAATAGAAGCTTTGCAAGAATTCCAGTCACATCACTGCGGTTGTCCAACTTACTATCACACTGGCACTAGTTAAAACAAACTAAAAATCATAGCTTCAGCAATACATTTTGTGAACCTTACACCTTATAATATTCTGCCAGTACTTGGATGTAGGGATGAACTTATTAACATAATTGATAGTAAATCGATTATAAAAATAGTTGTCAACTATTTTCGTCATCGATTAGTTCACCTCCATACAGGATGCAATATTTGTTTACATGTAAGTATACATAGAGCAGGCAGCGCACATAGAGCTCAGTACACCATTCATATCTGTCAGTAAGGCTACGTTCACACTAGCCTTGTTAGTAAGCGGCAGACAGGCGTTTGGGAAGCGGTTTTACCGTTTCCCAAACGTCTGGGAAAATTCTGCACATTGCAGCACATGGTGCTGTTCAAACGGGAGCATTAGCGTTGCATTGCGTCGCGGCAAAACGGACGCCTCTGGTCCAGTCAGGAGGAGTTGAAGCCTCCTATTCAAGTCTATGGTGCTGCTCTGCAAACGCCTGGCCAGTGGTTGTGACGCTGTTGCGGGGAGTTTTGCAGAGCGTTAACACCATTCAAACTTCATTATAGGCGTTTTTAACGCCTAGCAACCTCCGCTAAACCGCGCACGCCAGACCAACGCTTGTCAAACGCTATAGGGGCGTTTGGCAAGAGTTGGAAAAACAGTCAAGTGTGAATGAGCCCTAAGTGCCTGAGAACTTGTAAATGTGATTGTGTGAGGAGCAATGCCTCATGGGACGTGTAGTCCTGGGCAGGAGAAGTGACGTAAGGAGTTTGCATGTTCTCCCTGTGCCTGCATGTGTTTCCCCCGGGTACTCTGGTTTCGTTCCACACTCTAAAGACATGCTGGTAGGTTAATTGATTCTTGTCTAAATTGGCCCTAGTATGTGTATGTATGAATGAGAGTTAGGGACCTTAGTAAGCTCTATGAGGGCAGGGACTGATGTGAATGTGCAATATATATGTAAAGTGCTGCGTAAATTGACAGCGGTATAGAAGTACCTGAAATAAATAAATAAGGGCTCTGCGCCAGGAAGAACAGCATCTGAATCCAGAGAAGCTGGAGGCTGATAAACTGGAGGTAAATTCAAGGCACTACAATTCATTTTAAAGTTTACAATATTGTGCATTATATTTAAAAATGATTGTATCCATGCAAAAAAGTCTCAGCCATTAGTACTAATTTAAAGTGGTAGTAAAGTCCTGAAATCTAAAATCGGCTGACAGGCAGGATTTTTATAACAGAAAGGACCCTAGAGGTCTTCTCTGTCATAAAACTCCCCTTGCCTGCCAGCGGGTAATCTGATCTGAGCCACATATGCGTGGCTCAGACTACAGTTACGGTCCGCTCTCTGTGCCACAGCAATGTGACCTCACCTGCGGCCGGCCATTCAAACAGCTGAAGATATGGAATCCAGAAGGAAGACCAGTCAAAGATGAAAGCCACCATTGACCAGCAAGAGCCATGACAGCCGAGTGCTGGAAGGCTACATCTGCAGCTAAGTCTGTCATAATGTGCTAGTATGCACATAAACCTGGACAGGGGACCATTTTTTAAAAATAACGAGCAAGACTTTACTACCGCTCTAATATAAAAAAATATATATATTCCCCCTCCACCCTTCATGTAGCTTTGTGTCCAACTCCCAGTTAAAAAACCCTGTAGATCATACTTCCGGGCATATTATATACCAACAGCTGAGCTTCAGAGATTTGTTTTTGTACCATAAAGTGCTAGTTTTTGTTTTTTAGCCCCATCATGGCAGGTGATGCAAAAAGCATGCTGCTGCATTTGAGCGTCTTAGTGACAGCAGGAGCAGGTAGCTTGCATCAATGGAAATCTGCAAACCCTTTTTCGATAAATAAAAAAGTCTGATGATATCCAAATAGGTTCAAACAAATACATTTATATATAAAAATCAGTGTTGCTCTAAAAGTGAACAAACATGAACACAAAATGTTAATAAATACACAATAAAGTGCTCTAAACACACAAGTGATAACAGTCCTTGAGAGGCCCTATAGTACTCAAAGTCCACATATGCGAAGAACAATCAAAAAATAATCCTTGTGAGTGCAAGACAATTTCTTGAATTAACAAGCAATGGTGAATATTCTACATTTCATCCAAAAATCACCAATGTGGCTGGCCACCGCCATGTTAGCAAGTCAAAGGCTTACCAGATTTTCAGACCCCTTAATTATAGGAGGTCAAATTGGGCTCAGTGTGAAAATGAATTCATCCTGACAGATAGACTATAATGAAACCCAGTGCTCTGCTCCGATACAGTCAAGCCATTCCAATAACAGGGATCAGGGTTGGCTCTTCCGGTGCCACATGTGAAGGGAGCAGGACACAGCATCTCCAGTGCAGCCTGGGCAAAAACCAGCATACAAACTCCAGAGAAGGCTCCAGACCTCCTATAATTAGGTGTCTCAGAATCTGGCAAGTCTTTGACTTGTTAACATGGTGGGGGCCAGTCACATTGGTGATTTTTATCTTGAACTCACAAGGATTGTTTTTTGATTGTTGTTCGCATATGTGGGCTTTCAGCACTTTACTCAAGGCTCAGAGACTGTGACCTTGTGTTTTCAGAGCACTTTATTGTATATTTATTAAAATGTTTTGTTCATATTTGTTCACTCTTAGCGCAACACTGACTTTTATATGTTGATAGAGAGGGGGATATCCTTTGAGTGTGTTAATATACACACACACACACATATATATATATATATATATATATATACACACATACATACACACACACACACTATATTGTCAAAAGTATTGGGACATCCCTCCAAATCATTGGATTCAGGTGTTCCAATTACCTCCATGGCCACAAGTGTATAAAATCAAGCACCTAGTCATGCAGACTCCTTCTACAAACATTTGTGAAAGAATCGGTCATTCTCAGGAGCTCAGTGAATTCAAGCTTGGTACCGTGATAGGTTGCCACCTGTGCAATAAGTCCATCCAGGAAATTTCCTTGCTACTAAATTTTCCACGGTCAACTGTTAGTGGTATTATAATAAAGTGGAAGCAACTGGGAACAACAGCAATTTAGCCACAAAGTGGTAGGCCATGTAAAATGACAGAGTGGGGTCAGCGCATGCTGAAGCGCACAGTGCGGAGAAGTCGCCAACTGTCTGCAGAGTCAATAGCTAAAGACCTCCAAACTTCCTGTGGCCTTCAGATTAGCGCACTAACAGTGCATAGAGAGCTTCATGGAATGGGTTTCCATGGCTGAGCAGCTGCATCCAAGCCTTACATCACCAAGTGCAATGCAAAGCGTTGGATGCAGTGGTGTAAAGCATGCCGCCACTGGGCTCTAGAGCAGTAGAGACGTGTTCTCTGGAGTGACAAATCATGCTTTTCTGTATGGAAATCCAATGGACATGTCTGGGTTTGGTGGTTGCCAGGAGAACGGTACTTGCCTGACTGCATTACGCCAAGTATAAAGTTTGGTGGAGGGGGGATTATGGTGGGGTTGTTTTCAGGGGTGGGCTTGGCCCCTTAGTTCCAGTGAAGGGAACTCTTAAGGCGTCAACATACCAAGACATTTTGGACAATTTCATGCTCCCAACTTTGTGAGAAGAGTTTGGGGATGGCCCCTTCCTGTTCCAACATGACTGTGCACCAGTGCACAAAGGAAGGTCGAGAGTCGAGAGTCCTGACCTCAACCCGACAGAATAGCTTTGGGATGAATTAGAGTGGAGACTGTGAGCCAGGCCTTCTCATCAAATTGTACACCACTTTTTATACTTCTAGTTGTGTAATGTTAATGTAAAGTTTAAGTTGTTTTTATTCTGCAGTTTGTGTATAACACTCAGTTTGTTCATTAAATTAGTAGTAAAAATAAAAGAAAAAATATCATACTGATGTTTTTATCCAATCAAAACAATAAATCAGCCAACTAATTGATTAATAAAATAATCTTTAGTTGCAGCCATGCTTGGATGTCATTTTGATACCTTACGAAATTTTACTCACTATCTAAAATTATGATAAAAGTCTGTTTACAAGGACAATCGATTTAGCAGAATTTAAATGAACTTTCAATTTTCGGTGCACTGATCAAAAGAAATGCAGGATTCCAAGAGAGCTAGAGTAAAACAATACAGAGATAATCTTTATCCCCAGGAATTTACAGACTTAACATTCTGAATTCTGCATTCTAGCCAAAGCATCAAGTTTCATGTAAGGCCCTATCTGAACTCTTCCAAGAAATTAGACTTCCTTAAACCCACTGATAAGAGCCACTGCAAATACAACTCAAGGACTGGGATACATTACTACAAAAAACAAACAAATCTTTTACCTGAACCTGACTCTAGGTAAGCTTTCTGTAATTTCCTATACAGCATTACTGACAGGAAAAGAGTAGCACAGCAGTGTAAACACATCTGAACAATATTGTTTGGTAAAATGCTGTCACCCTAACACTAGAGACACACTTACTAGATGGGTAGAGTACAAGAATGATTTCATTGATGTGCTGCAGCTCCTTTACTATCTAATCCAGTGGTCTCCAAACTGTAACCCTTTGCTTGCCTTTATCCAAAAAAAGAAAATGTAATAAAATAAATAATAGAAACATTTTTTAAAGTGCTCCTGTTCCCTGTACTCTCGCGCAGTGGCAAACACGTACGTAGGCCACACCCACATATGTAAATAGTGTTAACACCAGACATGTGAGGTATCGCTGTGAACATTAGAGCGAGAGCAACATTTCTAGCACCAGACCTCCTCTGTAACTCTAAACAGGTAACCTGTCAACATTTTTAAAATATCCCCTATGGAAATTTTTAAGGGCCGTAGTTTGACACCATTCCACAAACGTGCGCAATTTTAAAGCATGACATGTTAGATATGTGATTACTTGGTGTTACATCATCTTTAATATTTTACAAAAAAAATTGGATTATATTGTGTGTGTTTTTTTTCAATTCATTAGTGAATTTTTTCCCAAAAAATTGCCTTTGAAAAAAACCACTGCACACATACCGTGACATACAAAATTGCAACAACCACCATTTTATTCTCTAGGGCTTCTACTAAGGGGGGGGGGATTATATATATATATATATATATATATATATATATATATATATAAATAATTTGGGGGTTCTATGTAATTTCCTTGCAAAAAAAAAAAAATACAGATTTTTTACTTGTAAACAAAAAGTGTCAGAATAGGCCTGGTCCCTAGTCTGCCCCTACCTGTCCTAGTCCCTCTGCCCCTAAACACATATGTGCAGGGTCGGTTTGAAGCGAGATTTCAAGCCCCGTCTGGTGCGACTTCATTTAGGAATGGGCTTCATGGAACTCTTCACAGATCTCCACGATATAAGTACTGCCATACAACTTAAGATGCTTCTTTGATGATTTCACTCCAAATTTTGAAAGGAGTACTTCTTACAGGTCTTCTGATATATTTAAAGGGACTGCCTATATTGCCCTTGCTTATACTCTACTTGGTAACATAGCTCTGCTAACTTTGGGAGAGACTTCCTTTAAGCAAATACACACTTAATGGAACTGCCTTGTTTACTCTCGTGCTTAAAGGGACTGCCTCATTGTCATTGTACTCTGCACAGTATGGGTTGCTTTCAATGCTCCTTTGATGTTTTTATCTCACCAACTTTGGAAAGAAATCTCTTTGTTATGCAATATGTAGGCAGTCCCTTTATATGCATGTCAGCATTCTGCCTACTTTGGAAGAGACATCCTTGCTGTTGAGCATTGTATATCATTAAGGAAGTGTTTCCAACTCAATTACCGTCTATACCCCTTGCTTTACCCAAACTGGAGAAGGTTTATCTCCAAGATCACCAATTGTTATTCACCAACATCAAGAATCCCCTATGGATGGGCACTAGACATGGAAGTTATCCACCAATGTAAGAGGGAGGTCTCTCTAGTTTGTTTTCTCCCCTGGATGGTGTCCCAATATTAGGCGCCAGAGGGAGGTGAAGCCATTGAGCTTATATATAGCTTACTATCAGTATCCTCCTCTGGAATACATGTGTTTATTTATTTATTTATTTATTTATCGAGTTTATATAGCGCCAAAGGGTTTGCTCAGCGCTGTACAATAGGGGGGGGGGGGGACAATACATGAAACAGTACAGTAACATCAAACAGCACACAAGAGGTAAGAGGGCCCTACTCTTTCGAGCTTACAATCTAGGAGGGAGGGGGTAGAGGTACAGGAGGAAATGGCTGTGGGGGATGGAGTGGTAGGAGGAGGGAAGGGCAGCGGCTGTTAGGTGAGGGTGGGGTAGGCTTCCCTGAAGAGGTGGGTTTTCAGGGAGCGCCTGAAGGTGAGGAGGGAAGGTGACAGTCTGATAGATTGGGGTAGTGAGTTCCAGAGGATGGGGGAGGACCTGGAGAAGTCTTGCAGTCGTGCGTGGGAGGAGGAGACCAGGGAGCAAGATAGAAGGAGGTCCTGTGAAGAGCGAAGGGTACGGGTAGGGTGGTACCTGGGAGTCAGGTCGGTGAGGTAGTTAGGGGCAGTGTTGTGAATGGCCTTATAGGTCAGAGTGAGTAGTTTGAATTTAATGCGTTGGGCAATGGGGAGCCAGTGGAGGGAGAGGCAGAGGGGGGTGGCAGAGGTGGAGCGGCTGGTGAGATGGATGAGTCTGGCAGCTGAGTTCAGGATGGTCTGAAGCGGGGAGAGTTTGCACTGGGGTAGGCCGGTGAGGAGGGAGTTACAGTAGTCAAGGCGTGAGATAATCAGGGAGTGTATGAGTAGTTTAGTGGTGTCTGGGGTAAGGAAGGAGCATATCCTTTTGCCTGGATCTGTATATTGTCCATATCTCTGACATGATTGTCACTTTAGTGTAAGAGGGAGGTTCACATATTCACAAAATCCTCCCCTGGATTACACTGTACTACCTATGGAATCTTCCATCTAGGGTGTTCCTGTCCTGGGAGAGATATCATATATATGTGATAAATAGGCATATTTCCCTTCTAGGAGACCCGCCAACAATGTAATTGTGTAACCTTGTATATGGAGTATATGCATTATTTATGAAGAGAGTTGTCAATGTTTCTGTATACAAATGGGCGCTCCCTTCGGTGGGTCCTATTTGGGACCTGTGGAGTGTGGTATGATTGTTTTCTTCTCTGTTTTTAGAAATGTCTATGTTGAATCAAGAAGTGATTTTGTGCCACTGACCACCAGCCCTTTTGAATTTATATATATATTTTTTACAAAGATTACACTTTAACAAGCCTAATTATCTGGTTGAGTCCACAACTAGCTGTATTTTTATGCAGTTTCTCCCTGCACATACCGTGTGACATACAAAATTGCAACAGCCACCAATTTATTCCCAAAGGGCTTCTGCTAAGAGAAAAAAAAAAATAATACTATATACATAGTTTGGAGGTTCTAATTTCCTTGAAAAAAATACTGGATTTTTACTTGTAAATAGGCCTGGTCCCTAATCCGCCCCTACCTGTCCTAGCCCCCCTGCCCCTAAATACATATGTGCAGGGTCGGTTTGCAGCGTGATTCCAAGCCCTGTCTGGTGAGACTTCGTTCAGCGCTTCAGTTGCAAATTGGTAAAGTGTATGACAATGGAAATCACACCTTAACTGGGCTAAAAATTGTACTGGGCTCTTTTTTTCTTTTAAATCACATTGCGGCCGTATATATACTGCACACAAATGTGAACCAGCTCCATAGAAAAGGCTTTAGTTTCACATGTCATTTGAATTGGATGCAATTCAAAATGCATCCAGTTCACATATACACTAGATTGCTAAAAGTATTGGGACGCCTGCCTTTACACGCACAGGAATTTCAATGGCATCCCAGTCTTAGTCCATAGGGTTCAATATTGAGCTGGCCCACCCTTTGCAGCTATAACAGCTTCATCTCTTCTGGGAAGGCCGTCCACCATGTTTAGAAGGGTGTCTATGGGAATGTTTGACCATTCTTCCAGAAATGCATTTGTGAGGTCAGGCACTGATGTCAGATGAGAAGGCCTGGCTCGCAGTCTCCACTCTAATTCATCCCAAAGATGTTCTATCAGGTTGAGGGCAGGACTATGTGCAGGCCAGTCAAGTTCCTGAACCAGGTCTAACCCAAGTCCTACACCAAACCAACACTGTACCCAGCTGGGCCTCTTCTCTCCCCTCTCTCTGCTCTCACAGACCACATTGAGGGGAGCGGGACCCATAGGCTCCTGCTGCTGACAGTCAAATCCTGTGAAAAGAAAAGCAGAGGGGTGTGGTCGAGTCACACTGTGTCCATGGATGCACACAGATCTGCTTGGGGGTAAACCTGCACAGGTGCCCCCATAGAACAACAGCTTGCTATGGGGGTACTGAAAAGAGAGGAGCAGCAGGCAGTGCCGGTGGGGGACCCTAGAAGAGGAGGTAAGGGGCTGCTCCTTGTGATATTGATGCACACAGCAGGTATGTATAACTTCTTTTTTATAAAAAAATAAATAAGAATTTTTTAAAAAAATGCCTTTACAACCACTTTAAACTGTTTTTAAAGTCAACCACTTTTTTTCTACAGCAGATATAAGTAAGCATTTGAATTCTTCCTTTGAGCTTTCTTTTCCAATTGTCCCCTTACCATGCGGCTAACAATATCATGGTTGTAAAATATAAAAATCGGGCCATTAAAAGGCTTAAACACCCATACTTGCAAAGGGCATTATGTTTCTATACAAGCCAGAAAAATATACCTTTAGACTCCAACTGCAAGTAAAGCAAAATTAAACATATAATTAAACACATATAAACATGATTTTTTCAGCACAATAGTTAGCAGTTTTTAAAGCACTGGTTTTCCAACTACTAGATACCATATTATTACCAAATAACACACCTGGAGTAGCCAAGTGCTTGTACACAACTTCAGGAGTCAGTATTGTTTCATCTACAAAAATAGGCAGATCCTGCAGATTGTATCACTTCATAAGAAATCCAAAACATAGCAGAGCTGAAGGCTACAGAGGCATGCAGATTCTGGAACATTCTCTAAATCTTTCCAATCAGTCTTCTGCAGTTTACGTAACAAAACAGGATTAGCTGCAGCTTACAAGCCCCTAGTACAGTTCTGCCATAAACCCATATGACAATGTATGGAATGTAAATTACTGTAGGCTGTGCGAGGATTGCAAACAGTAACTTATCACTTCACTGGAAATGGGAATCTTCAGGAAATCATTAAAGTGTTACTAAACCCAGGACCCTGCATTCACTATATCTGGTCTCCCACAGTACACAGAACATGGAAATGCAATTATTTTAGTAAATACAAACTGCTAAATACCTTTTCTCATCAGCAGTTAGAGCAGTCTTGTGACTTCTATCAGTGTTCAGCAGAGCACTGGTTAAAGCTTGTAGGAGGAGTTTTCTTTCTGCGCTAGGAGGATGTGAAACCTCTGACCTCTGTCTGGACAGTGCTGTTTGGCCCTGTGCTGATCACATGCACTCTCCCAAGAAAAGAAAACAAACCTCTCTAGCAATACACACCAAACTGAGTATGTGCATGTGACTACGGATTCAGTCTGTATCAGGTGGTCATTTCAACAAGAGGAGGGGCAGAGGAGGAAGGATCAAACAGCCTTTTTACACAATGCGGAGGATTAACCCCTTAGGTTCCACAGTGAGCATCCTTTACTGCATATACAGACTGATCTTACTGTTGTGGGTTTAGTAACACTTTAAGAATATAACTTAATCAGAACTGAAGTCCACATGGTGTTAGGTGAATGTTTCAGCCTGGGGGGGGGGACCATCAACCCTCAATACCGAAACACACTGCCTTGGGAGTCTCCTCTGCATTCCACACAGTGCAAACATGGCTTTAAAGTGGAACCCCACCAAAAGGAAGTTCTGCTTGTTGGCATCCTCCACCCCCCCTACTGTTACATTTGGCCATTTCTTTTTTTTGGGGGGGAATGGGTACCTGGTTTTGACGGGTACCCACTCCCACTTCTAGCCGAGTTCACTGTGGCAAACTCTGGCCCCTCCTCCTTCCCTGCACAGCCTTCTGGGGCATATCACAGGTCCCAGAGGACTGCAGGACCAATCACAAAGTGCAACGCCCCGCTCATGCATATGCAGTAGGAAACCAGATGTGAAGCCAAAAGACTTCACTGCAGATTACTTAATACCGCTTGTCTACCACCTCCCCCCCGCCACATTTGGCACCTTTTGGGGATAAGGGGGGAGAGGGTACCTGGTTTTGACAGGTACCTACTCCCACTTCCAGCTCAGTTTGACCCCCCCCCCCTCCCGCACATAGCCTTTTGGGATAGATCTCAGAGGACTGTGGCCCGTTCACAAGGCACAGCGTGCGTCGCACATGCACATTAGGAAACTGGCTGTGAAGTTGACAGGCTTCACTTCCGGTTTCCCTTAATCAAGATGGCGGTGCCAGCACCAGATAGCTGACTGAAGAATCGGCTCGGATCGCAAAAAAAAAAAAATCTTCATCCTGCAAGTTAAAGAGCATAATGTGCTAGTACGCAACGCATATTACCCCATTATGAAAGACTTGCCCTAAAACAAAGCCCACCAGCAGCATACTGTCACCGCTGACAGGGCTTCCAATCTCCTCCTAGTCTTCATTCCGGGTTCAAGGACTCCGGTCGCTTGAGTGGCCACGATGGTGTCATCTGTCATTCTCACACATGCGCGGGAGTCACGCCTGAAACATAGCTCTCTCAATGGACGGCATGCCATCCATCAAGGGCACAGTGCACACAAGCCGGTGACATCATCATCTGCTAAATACCTCATAAACGGTGCAAGTTTACAAGATATTTACTGTATCTACAGGCAAGTCTTATTATAGGCATACCTGTAGGTATAAACAAAGCTTTACTGCCACTAATGCATTTTTGTGCACTTTGTTTCCTGACTCCCAGCATGCACCTGTGATATACAGACATGCAATCAAAAACACACCAAAAACACAGAAGCAATGAGCTTTTGATGGGCTTTTTGAGAAGTTTCCATTGACTTCCAATGGAAGGTATAATTTTGGTGAGCTTTTGGAAAGTGCCCCAAAGATGAAGTGCAAATGCAGTACACTGGGGTGCCTTGACATGGCCACTGCGGCTTACACATATGTTTGCAAACGTATGCAACTAAGCCCCTTGTTTTTAACGTGAACGGTTAAGACATGTCAATTCAGTTTTGTTTGCAGGCTGGCAAGTGATCTGGGAATTTTTGTTTGTTTTTGATGTGTGTTGCCCTTCCATGTGATCCTTGCTGCAAAGGCTAGCTATAGGGTGGTTGCCATTTGTTTGCATAGTTGGTGAATTTATTTATTTCAGGTACTTATATAGTGCTGTCAATTTACGCAGCGCTTTACACATATATATTGAACATTTACATCAGTCCCTAACCCTCAAGGGGTGTACAATCTAAGGTCCCTAACTTACATTCATACATACACATATTAGGGCCAATTTAGACAGGATCCAATTAACCTACCAGCATGTCTTTGGAGTGTGGGAGGAAACCGGAGCACCCGGAGGAAACCCACGCAAGCACAGGGAGAACATGCAAACTCCATGCAGGAGGCGCCATGGTCGAGAATCGAACCCATGACCCATTTACTGCAAGGCAGACGTGCTAACCACTAAGCCACTGTGCCACCCCGTGAGGGGACACCTTTAGCTGCCATTGTTCCCTTGCTGGGTGTCCATTGCATCCTTGTATCTTCAAAGAAGGGTGGGCTCCCTTCAGGCAAACCTGCCCTTAATCTATCTACTGCTATATATGCTCCAACTTGGGAGACTCTCAAATTATAGTTAGGACCACAGTACACTGGAGTACCTTGACGTGGCCACTGCAAATGTGTACTTCTAAACCCCTAGTTTTGAACGTGAACCGTTAACAGGGTGAATTTGGTTTTGTTTCATGGTGACTGGGCAGTGAGCTGGGAATTTTTGTTTGTTTTTGAAGCGGAAACGCAGCGCAGCAATGTAAACAGTTACATAGGATTTAATGGGCAATAATTTTCATGTACTTTAGTGAACTGGAAAATGTGGCAAAAGCACTCCAGTGTGAGCCCTGATTCACACTGATGTGGTGCAATTTCTATACGTTTTCAGGAGCAGTTGTGCTGTGATTGCGTTCTGGCTAATTTTGTGACAATAGCAATAGGTGTATCTCACACTGAAATCATATTTCATTTGAACACCTTTGCTTTTTCACTGTTTCCATTTAAGTCTATGGGGCTCAAAAAACACCGCACCAAACACGCACAAGACTCGTCTGGAACACATAGGTGTGACCGAACTCCACAGAAAGCCATGATATCTCTCTTGACATACGAATCTATGCGTTCTGAAATGCATCAGTGTCGCCTCAGTGTGAACCAGGGCTGAAAGGGGCCTTACAGGTTTCATACATATCCATTTGAGGTTCAGTTTTCAGTGTTTAACATACTATACTTTTATATAGCTATCGTTACAACGCCAACAGGAAATGCCAACTTCTGAAGTGGACCTCACTTATCTGCAGCACACTAATGCTGGGGGTTATCATTACACTCTGACACCAATGCTGGGGGTTATCATTACACTCTGACACCAATGCTGGGGGTTATCATTACATTCTTTGACACCAATGCTGGGGGTTATCATTACATTCTTTGACACCAATGCTGGGGGTTATCATTACACTCTTTGACACCAATGCTGGGGGTTATTATTACATTCTTTGACACCAATGCTGGGGGTTATCATTACATTCTTTGACACCAATGCTGGGGGTTATCATTACATTCTTTGACACCAATGCTGGGGGTTATCATTACACTCTTTGACACCAATGCTGGGGGTTATTATTACATTCTTTGACACCAATGCTGGGGGTTATCATTACATTCTTTGACACCAATGCTGGGGGTTATCATTACATTCTTTGACACCAATGCTGGGGGTTATCATTACATTCTTTGACACCAATGCTGGGGGTTATCATTACACTCTTTGACACCAATGCTGGGGGTTATCATTACACTCTTTGACACCAATGCTGGGGGTTATCATTACACTCTTTGCACCAATGCTGGGGGTTATCATTACACTCTTTGACACCAATGCTGGGGGTTATCATTACACTCTTTGACACCAATGCTGGGGGTTATCATTACACTCTTTGACACCAATGCTGGGGGTTATCATTACACTCTTTGACACCAATGCTGGGGGTTATCATTACATTCTTTGACACCAATGCTGGGGGTTATCATTACACTCTTTGACACCAATGCTGGGGGTTATCATTACACTCTTTGACACCAATGCTGGGGGTTATCATTACACTCTTTGACACCATTGCTGGGGGTTATCATTACATTCTTTGACACCAATGCTGGGGGTTATTATTACACTCTTTGACACCAATGCTGGGGGTTACGGTCATCATCTATGGTCAAGCGTGTTTATCAGGAGTTTTTTGGGGGGCAGGATCGCACATCTTTTTTGAGAGTTAGACATTCACCTACAGGTGTCTAAATACTCAAATGTGAACTGAAATCATTTAAATGCATGGGATTTGGCATTTCGGAAGTTTGAGTTTCAACCTACAAAACGCAGTTGGGGACTTTGAGCACAGGTTAATCATAGTGCTTTATAGCTTGATTAATGCAATTACATACAAATTATCTCCCTTTTTTCTCCTATTTTAAATTTCAAAGCTGCAGGCGGATGCTCCAGGGGCTAAAATATTTAGGATTTCCACACAAGCTTTCATCTTCTCTCATTTACATGAGCTACTGAGACTCAAATGATCTTTGTTTATTCTATCAATTGCAGCAACTGACTGTGCTTGATACTGAAGGACATTCAGGTCCATTGCAAACCCTCTTGGCAGGCAACGCATTTTAAGTTAAACAAAACATACAAATGTTTTGTAGATGATTCTGAATACACGGTAAACACAATAATCCCATACATGTACACACTTGACCCACAGGGTTTATACAGCCATGGACACATTTGTTGGTACCCATACAGCTCACTGAAACAAGGCTTCATTCCTCCAGAAATGTGATTAAATTAAAAGCAATTGTCTCCTGTATACCTTTGATATGTCAGAGTAAATTAAATAAAATGCAAAATAGATAGATTAATGCTTAGTTTACAAAGATATTCTAAAAAAGCCTGGAAATATTTCTTGTCACCCCTAGAAAAGATTATAAATATCTGTTTCATAGTGATACCGTGGGTATAAAAAAAAAGAATCAGCCCTTTAAAATAATCACATTTTGCTGCTTTGCGGCCTGAAATGAAGACAGACAGACTTTTGGATTCAGACTTTAACCTCTTCACGCCGAGCATAAGAAACCCCTTAAAGAGACAAGAGGCGCCGGCGTGAAAGGGTTAATCAGCATAGCAAACATATAGGAATAATGTTTGCAGCCTGCGCATCATCTAGATCTGACGCCTCAGTAGGTGAGCAATATTCCTCAGCTGATAACTCCTCACCTTGATCAAGGGCAAGTCAAGGACCAGTTCTGGAGGGAGGTAGAAAGGGAACTACGAAGCCATCTGCTGCCAAAGCCCCAACATGGCTGGGAATTCTGTTTATGAAATCTTATGTTATGGCAAAAAATAGGAAGGAGTGCTGACACCCCAGCTATGAACTAGGAAAGGAAGTCAGAATTGGGACAAGCAAGGGAGAGGTACTAGGCTCTGAACGGATGTACTACAACTCCCAAGAGCTAAAGGCTAAGCCTAAGCCATTAAGTCCATCTGATCCCTTAAAGACCTGGGAGGCTCTCATGTGTGGCCCGTTAAATGTTGGGCACCAAGTGATAAAAGCCCTCTGCTCATGTATGACAGTGCTAGTTGCATATGCTGAATGTGCAAAGCTAATGTGATGGTGCTCCAGGTACGGCAATAAACATTCCCGGTGAGTATAGAAAAGAATCACCCCCTTTAAAATAATCACTTTGAAGCCTGAAATGAAGAGAGACATGGTTTGTTTTATCCAGCCATAATTACTCTTGCAACTTATAACATCCAAATGAAGGTATACTGTAACACCAACACGTCAGAAAAAAAGATTAAATTCAAAAACAGAATCACCAAGTAGGAAAAAGAACCACCCACTTGTGTCAGTATTTTGTTGAACCCCCTTTTGCTTTAATTACAGCCTTTAATCTGTTGGAATATGTCTCTACTACTTACTTTGCTCATCTAGACTTTGTAATATTTGCCCACTCATCTTTACAGATCTGCTCAAGTTCAGTTAAATTTAATGGAGACTGAATGTGGACTGCAGTATTCAAGTCATTCCAGAGATTTTCAATGCGGTTTAAGTCTGGACTCTGACTACGCCAAGCAAGGACATTCAGCTTTTTCTCCTTCAACCACTGTGTGGCCATTTTTGCTGTGTGCTTTGGGTCTTTGTCATGTTGGAAGGTAAACCTTCTTCTCATTGACAACTTTCTGGCAGAGAGCAGCAGATTTTCCTCAAGAATTTGATTGTATTTTGCCTCATCCATTTTTCCTTCTATCCTGACAAGTGCTCCAGTCCCTGCTGCAGAGGAACATTCTCATAACAGGGTATTACCACCTCCATGCTTTACTGTAGGAATGGTGCTATTTGGATGGTGAGCTGTATTGGACTTCTGCTAGACATATCGTTTAGTGTTAAGGCCAAATAATTAAATTTTAGTCTCAACTGACCATACCACCTTTTTTCATGTGGCCTCAGAATCCTCAACGTGCGGTTTCAGTCAGTCATGACTATATGTGGCCTTTTTTTGACAAGTGGCTTTTTTCCTGCACCCCTCCCATATAAGCCACATTTGTGATATTGTTGTCACATGCACACAATGACCACTCTTCTGTCATAAATTCCTGCAAATGCTTCAGAGTTGCTGTAGGCCTCTTGGTAGCCTCTCTGACCAGTTTCCTCCATCCAGTTTGGAGCAACGTCCTGATCCTAGGAGGGTCTGTGTTGTACCAAATACCTTCCACTTCTTAATAATAGACGTCACTATGAATTTTTTTTGTATCCATCTCTTGACTTGTGCCTGTTCACAACTTTCTCCCGAAGATTTTTTGACAGTGCCTTGTCACCCATAGTTTACTTCAGTTGCACTATCAGGGACTGAGATGCTCCAGGAAAACTCTTCATGCTGAGCTAATCAAAATGACCACAGCTGATCACAGTTGAAAATCAAATGGCTTTGTGTGCCATTGAGAAGGTGATTAGCTACACCTGATTGAGTGTACAAGTCATTTTTAGGAGGGGGTGATCCTTTTTCCAACTTAATGATTCTGTTTTTAATTTTTTTTTTTTTGACATGTCGGTGTTAAATCTTTCACTTGGATGTTATAAGTTGCACTGAGTACATACGGCTAGATAAAACAAAAATGGTCTTCATTTCAGGCTGCAAAGCAACAAAATGTGAATATTTTAAGGGGGTGATTCTTTTCTATACCCACTGTATTTCAAACAGATTTCTGTACTTGGTATCACGCACATCTTCAATTTTGTAGTCAGTCAGCATATTTCACCTCTTTGCGCCGGCCGAACGCAAATGTGCGGCCTCCTGGCATCTGCGCACTCCCAACACACATGTGCGGTACTCACGGAAAGGTCCTGATCTCCTCTTTCGATTGGGACCTTTCCCGATTATGTTACCGCCGTGATGGCGTGTCAAGGCGGTCACATGACCCTAAACCCCGCCCTGCCTCCTGGCCTCTGAAACCCTTAAAGGGCCGGGAGGCGCTGGAGCCAAGGGGTTAAAGAGCGAATTCCAGGTATGGATATTATATACATAGTTGCATGGGTCCAGCTTGGAATCATGTTAACAATGTATATACCATACCTGGCCGAGGCCCCTGGAAGCTGGAAGTCACTGTTGTAGATACCACTACTCCAGTCATCTCCACCTACTGCTGGGTCTCGTGGTGAGCTGCTGACCTGATGTATTGTGAACACAGGAGATCAGCCACTCAGCACAGGCGCCATTCAGAGAATGTTTTGAATCTTCTGAATGAATGCAAAGCGTTCTTTGACTGGGTGAGGTAGAGTGGTGGGGCAGTGATGTCACGCTCACCACAATGACCCCTGTCGAGCAGCCAACCTCCTGTATCCAGAATACTGAAGCCCAGCCGCTCAGTACATAACCTGGCAGAAATTTCTGGAGTAGTGGCATCCGCTACAGTGATTTCCAGCTTCCAGGGCCATCAGACAGGTATGAAGCAGGTCCAAATTGAACCAATGTAACTATGTATAAAATATCCATACCTGGAATTCATCTTTAAAAAGGAAAAAAACATTCACTGTTCATTAGATCAGAAAGAAAAATTGGAATAAAAACAGCATGTCAATGGTGAAGACCCTCCTGAAGCAGTTTGATGTTCCTGTGACTAGAGTTGCAAATACAACAAAGTTTAAGGTCCATGGGAGTGTAGCCTCCCATAGTCACTATGTGATGCCTGTTTATGTGTCATTGCTTCATAAGCCAGTTATAGACTTGGGCGGGTGGCCACTTTTATGCATGTTTGAGTTTTTGGTACGTGGGTGCACTAGGACCCTGGTTGCCATTGTGCTACATGCTGGGGTCCAGTGCACTCCTTTGCCTTTAAGAGGGGTGGCTCCCTCAGGTCCACCTGCCCTTGATCTATCCATTAAATGCATGTGCCTCTACTATGGGGACTCACAAATTGTAGAGTTAGAACCACAGATTACCAGGGTGCCGTGTCGTGGCTCTGTGGCTTACGTATGTATTTGCAAATGTGTGCTAACTAAATCCCTGTTATAAACGCACACTGTTAGACAGGTTAATTCGGTTGTTAGCAAGCTGGCTGGCAAGTTGTCCAAGAACATTGTTCTCTCCCCCTTTTTTCACTATGTGATGCCTGTTTATGTGTCCTTGCTTCATAAGCTAGTTATAGACTTGGGCGGGTGGCCACTTTTATGTATGAGTGTAGCCAACCTCCCTAAACGTGGCCACAAGAAAAGAAAGAAAGACAAAGAGAAACACAGTGGCTAAATGGTTAGCACTTCCGCCTGGCAGTACTAGGGTCGTTGGTTCAAATCCCAGCCACGGCACCACCTGCCTGGAGTTTGCATGTTCTTCCTGTGCCTGCGTGGGTTTCCTCCAGGTACTCTTGTTTCTTCCCACACTCCAAAGACATGCTGGTAGGTTAACTGGATCCTGTCTAAATTGGCCCTTGTATATGAATGTGAGTTAGGGACCGTAGATTGTATGCCTCTTGAGGGTTAGGGACTGATGTGAATGTACAATATATATATGTAAATTGACAGCGCTATACAAGTACCTGAAATAAACATATTATAACGTCTGAACTGCAAGGTCAAGGTCACATCAGTGTCTGATTACACCCATGTGTTGAATATGTGGCTGTATGTAGCTATCTCCCAGGGGTTGAGTAAAGCACTCACATGTATACTCCACACGCAGACGCTTTGCACTCAGAGAATACACATACTTTACACAACCCCTTTCACACAATCGTTTATAGCCGCATCTTCTAAGTCATCTCAATGGACGGCTGTATGCAGCTGCTGCAGGTCCCTGGAGAGCATTATGCAGGCTCTGCACACTGTACCGGCCATGTGCATGAAACCATCTTTAACTCAAAGGAATAAAGAAAGAATGCAAGCATGACAGCCAGGCAACTAACAGCTTCAAAGGGAGAGGTCAGAAATTACCTCCTAGATGTTGTAGTCACTGCAGATTTCCACTGAACAATAAAAATAATAGCTTGTCTCTTCCAGTCCCTTACAGTTAATGCCTCCCTCCCTCTTAGAAGAGTGAGATCTATTCTATATATTGGATGATGGCTCACTCTAGGATGAGTCAGAGTCAGCAATCTGATGTCACAGACTACACTGCAGTCAGTTCCTGTAGATTTTCTGCATTTTACAGACACATGGAGGCCTCATTCACACGGCCATATTTAGGCTCCATGCACACGGGGCATTTTGATAACGCTGGTAACGTTAGTTGTGTTACGTCACATAAAAAATTTTAGTTTTTCAGCTTTTATTAGTGTTTTTGCATTAGCGTTTAGTGGCGTTTTCCCAGCATTTTTTAGCGTTTTTTTTCTTTCAATCAAAAAAAAGTCCAAAAATGCCGGTTTGCGGTGTTTTTCAGAGTTAGAGTGTTTTTACAGCTAAAAAACTCCTCTAGAAACCCACTAGTCCTGGGGTTTTTCCCCAGGCAAACAACGTCCCTGTCAAAAAAACGTTGATTACAGTCTACGTGTGCATGGACACATAAGATATCATGCTGGGGGGTTTACTAGCTGTAGAAAAAAAACATCAAAAGCCAAAAACAGCCGCTGTAAAAACATCCCGTGTGCATGAGGCCAGCAAGATCCTGCTTAACGTTGTCAATATGCTGTGCAAATGTAACATTCACAAACCCTACGTTCATCGTAAATGAACCCAAGTGGCTGCTGCTCCTGTTGAGAACCAATATCAAAAAAGTAATGCACAGGCAGAGTGTTGCTGATTACATGCTATTGATGAGCAAGTCTCCCCATGAATGACGCGTACATGTGCAGAATGACCGCTGCCGAATCTGAATGAACGAAGGCCGAGGTCATTTTGCGCATGCGCTGTCACCGCATAAAATGAATCATTCGGAAGGAGACATTAATCCTAATAGTGTGTAATCTGCAGCAAGGTGCTGGCTACACACATATCCACATGTCGGTCCTGAGCAGTAGGGTTAATGTACGCCACACGTGTCCAACACAAGGCCTGTGGGCTGAATCCAGTCCAATAGGCCATTTCATTTGGCCCTCTGCCTGGGTAGTCTCCAATAAAGTTTCTAGTGGATGATACTAGCGTGTGTGACCATCCTTTTCAGACTTACATCATCTGCTACAGGAGTGGGCTCCATGCCGGTCTGCATCTGCCCTTCACAGCTTAAGTCTTAACTTATTACTAAAACCTGTAATACAGGCGTCCCTCGGTTTACGAACGCCTCGGTTAGCGTAATTTTCGGTTTACACATGAAAATCCATTGATAATAATGCCTGTAATGGTTTACAAATTGTTTTCGCAATACGAACGGATTCATTGGTTTTCAATGCATTTACAAATTTTTTTTAATCATGCCCCTGTACAGTACTATGCCTTTAACCTCTTGCCGTCCGCCTGCTGTTTATAAACGGCAGGGCGGTGGCACTCCAGGGGCGGGTTGCGATTCATAAACGGCACCCGCCTTTTCTAGCTGTGCGCGAGCACCGCGATCTGGTGCCCGCTGTGACACAGTGAAACACCAATCGTCGGACGGGACCTCTGTATGAGGTCCCGATCATGTGATAACTGATAGGCCAATCAGTGATCACATGCAAAGTAGCAAGCAAGATGTCACTTGTGACATCATTGCTTACTACGTGTGGAATCTGTGAATGATCACAGAGGTCACATGGTACAAGGCTATTCACAACAGCCTTGTACCATGTGACAAGCTGTGACCAATCACAGCTCACTCAGTATTTCTCAATGGCTGCAAGAATGCAGACAGAGAGAAAGAGAAATGATTGCTTTTACATCCTATATGGGTGTAAAAGCAATCACTGTAAAAAAAAAAAAAAAATCTTCATCACCCCCACAAGTATTACAATGTCAACATGGTGACACTGTACTGCTTGGGTGACAGTATGTAAAAAAAAAAAAACATAAATAATAATATAAAAAAATAAAAAAAATGTAAAAAAAATGTTTAAAAATTATAATTTTTGGTTATAAACTAATTTGGCTTATTTTTTTTTACTAAAAATATAACGGAATAAATTTTGGTCAAGATTTATGATGAAAGATTATTTCATTTGGACATTTTCATTTACATAGCAAAAAAAATAAAAATCCCAGCGGTGAATAAATACCACCAAAATAAAGCTTTATCTGTCTCAAAAAAATGGTAAAAAATTCATATGGGTACAGTATTGCATGACCGCGCAATTGTCATTCAAAGTGTGATAGTGCTGAAAGCTGAAAATTGCCCTGGACAGGAAGGGGGTAAAAGTGTCCAGACAGGAAGTGGTTAAAGTGCATTTTATAAAGAGTTTTGAACAGATAAGACTTTTTTTGACTTTTTTCTGACCTTAGGAATGGATTAATTGGTTTTCAATGCATTTTCAAATTTTTTTTGCAATACGAATTAATTGGTTTTCAATGCATTTCCGAATTCATTTTTAATCATGTCCCTGTACAGTATTTATGCCTTTAAAGTGCACTTTATAAAGAGTTTTGAACAGATAAAATACTTTTTATTTTTACTTTTTTCTGACCTCCGGAACGGATTGGTTTTCAATGCATTTCTATGGGAAACCACGTTTCGGTTTATGAATTTTTCGCAATATGAAAAGTCCAGCAGAACGCATTAAATTCGTAAACCGAGGTACACCTGTAAATCAAATGCAGAGGTAATGTAATATGATAAAGTACATACACTTATATATCTATAGTCTTACAGATACAACCAGCCCTTTGAGGGCAACCATAATGCTGATGTGGCCCACAATGAAAGTGGAGTTGGACACCCCTGATTTACACTGTATGAATGTAAACATTAGCAGAAATGCTAACATTCATACACTGCCCAGCATAGCTGCGTGAATGGGCCCATAGTCTTCTATACCGCTCTGTACAACACTTTACGCATTTGTATACAGTGTTTCTGACGTCCATTAGAATGAGTCCTTACATACTGGTAATGATACACACTGAAACTTTTTTTTAAAAACAAACATTGGGGTCAATTCATTAAAGGTTCCCGCATGCGAAATGAAGGTCACGTGACTTATTGTTCAGAAATATTGCATGAGATAATATAAGAGTCAATTCATCAAAGTAAAATATCGAATGTGAGGTAAATACTGCACATTTGTTAAAACAGTGAGATGAATACCGCAAAAAAAAAAAAAAAAGATAAATCATTAAAGGCAACTAATTAATCAATTGCCCTTCACAGGATTTACCCCCCTTCCTGACCAGGCCATTTTTTTGCGATATAGCGCTGTGTAACTTTAACTGACAATTGCGTGGACATGCAAAGTTGTACATAAATTAAATTTATGTTCTTTGTTTCCCACAAATAGAGCTTTCTTTCACTGGTATTTGTGCACCTGTGCGTTTATTTTTTTCGCTATAGAAAAAGACCAACAATTTTGAAAAACAAAAAAAACTATTTTTTTTACTTTTTGCTATTAAACATGTCCAGTAAAAAAATTCTAAAAATAAAATGTCTTCATGAATGTACGCCAAAATGTATTCCAGTACATGTCTTTGCTAGAAAAAAAAATCCCAATATGTGTAAATTAATTGGTTTACGTAAAAGTTATACAAATGGCAGTATATATACTGGAATTTTTACTTTATTTTTCCTACTAGTATTGGCAGCGACTTATTGCGGGACTGCGGCGGACATTCTGACACTGGGTGGGAAGTAACTGCCACTGACATTGCCAGTGACACTAATACAGTCATCAGCGCTAATAAAAAGTATGGTCACTGTACTAATGACACTGGGCAGGAAGGGGTTAACATGAGGAGCAATCAAAGGGTTAACAGTGTGCTGTGTGTTTTACTATGCAGACAAGCTGCTTTGCAGAGCAATACAAAGCAGCCTGTTCGTGCTGACAGGGGAGAGATCTGTGTTGTTTACACACAGACATCTCCCCTGTCAGCTTCGCCGACGATCACTGAGTCCCGGACGAGAATCGGTGGGCAGGACCCGGTGATTGACATGCCAAGGAGCCAATAGCGGCGCAAGTAGGGAGCGCTCGTGCATCCTCTACCCAGAACTGCAATTTACATATATATACATGATTTTGCGCATCCCTGCCACCCTGTAGCTGTACTTCTGCTATAGGGCGGTCAAGAAGTGGTTAAAAAACAGACACTTTCATTATTTATCACCAGGAGTTTGCTGATGGTATTTTAGAAATGTACAAATAACTCTGCACTGGGCAGAAAGTGAAAAGTATACAATGTATCAATGTGAAAATGTTCTCTGAGCTCAGGTATGGAAATAAATTGTAACATTTCATCAGAGGCAGATCATTTTGTGAATAAAAGAACACTACAATGTTTTCATAGTTTCACAATACTGTGTGCCTTCTGGTATTAGCCTGCAAAACCCCAGAGTCCGATCACCGATACCTCCACTAGGGTTCAAGATTTGCATGCTCCTACGCATTCCAAATAGTATGGAACAGGGGTGGACTGACCATTTGGAAACTTGGGCACTGCCCGAGGTCAGTAAGGGGCCCCATGAGATGCCCCTGGTACCTTTTTCATAGGCTTTTTTGAGTTTGGGCAAGGACACAGGGACCCCATGATCCCCTATTGCCCGGGGGCCCCACGAGTTGTCAGTCCGCCCCTGCTATGGAAAAAAAGTGATCAGCACACCATAAACTAACATCCATGATTTTATTGAATCTTTCAAAATCATCCCATACCGGAGTCCAGTCATTGCTGTCCATACCAAATCCACCTTGGAACGCAGCGCCTTGACACCAGCATGGGATTTTTTTTGAAAGATTCGAGCAAACCATGGACCTTACTCATTTATGTGCTGAACACTCTTTTTTGATATTTTGAAAAGTATAACCCGACACTCAGACCACTTTGGCAGGATTCACTGGTTCACTGTAATGGATGACAGATCTCTCCATCTGCAGTATGTCACTTTAAAGACGAAAAGGCCCCTCACAACGTTCTATTTTGGTCCATGAACTCGCACGGCATATACGCCTGTTATGGTTATCAAGCCCACAGCCACTCGCTAACTACAGCAGGTAACATCTCACATGTCCATTTACATGTGAACAGTTGAAGTGCCGGTCACTGTATTGTAAAAGCTTCCTTGTAAACACCAGCGAGCATTGAAGGGATGAGGAGAAAGATTGGCTTAGGAAGGGTAAAAAAATAAAGGCTATAAAAGTTATTGGGGCCTGCAAGTACCCCCAGCCCCCAATAGAGGGACACGCAACCAAAATCTAGCTGGCCAAACAAACAGACAGATACAAATCTTGTACAATGTAGCAGTAATGCCGGCCATAGACGGTTCGAAAATCGGCCGATTTTTCGGCCACAAAGAAAAAAAAAAAAATTAGCCGATTTTCGCACTGTTAGTGAGTTAATTGGTTGGCCGTTTTTCGGGTTTTTTGCACTTTGAGATTATCGGTCATGTTGGAAAATTCACAGGCCGATTTGGACGATCGGATGATTTTCCCGGCAATGATGGCCAAATCGGCCAATCATTTTAACGATAAAAAATTGGAACATGAGCAGTGACACGCAAGGGACAGAAGTTATGGGGTGAACTTTATGATTTAGTCGGCCGATTTTTTAAACTGTAGGTGGTAACATTGGCCGAACGAATGACCGATTTTTCGTTTATCGTTCAAAAAAAAAATCGGCCGATGTTCAACCAGTCTATGGCCTGCATTAGGTGATTCCTACATAATTCTGAGATGCTTTCACCTTCACCACTGACCACAACCAAACACAAAACTCACGGTAGCTTGCCACCAACCACAATTTGTCAAGCTGACTGGTCTGCAAGACAGAGATACAGACAGACACACCTTTGTTGTTGGCGATGAAATGTGTCCCTGCCAATGGCAATTACAATAGCTTCCAATGACACTGATCTGCATGCGATCAGATCAGCCATCCTGGTGTCTATCAGCCAACCACCAGAGAACACACAATGCAGTCTCCCACACATTAGCAGGGAAGGTACCATTACACATACATGCAGCAATCTCTCTAGGAGTTATGACTTTTTAACTGAAAGATACACTAAAGGTTCAGTTTTTTCTTAAATAACAAACATGTCATACTTACCTGCTCTGTGTAATGGTTTTTGCACAGAGTAGCCCTGATCCTCCTCTTCTGAGGTCCCCCGTTGGTGCTCCTGGCTCCTCCCCTCTGCTGAGGGCCCCCAGAGCAAGCAGCTTGCTCTTGGGGCAATCGTGTGTGCTCGCTCCCAAGTCCCACTGTGTGTATAAGACACACAGAGTGCGGCTCAGCCCCAAGCCCTCCTCACTGGCTGTGGTTGACAGCAGTGGGAGCCAATCAGGATAGAGAACTGGAAGAGCTGCTGCTCCTGTGCACAGGGCTGGATCGAGGCTCAAGTTAAGTATTAGGGAGGCTGTAGGGGGAGCAGCATACTGAAGGTTTATACCTCTATGCAAAGAATGCATGAAAGTAAAAAAACTTCAGCCTTCATTTGAATGGACTCCCGTGCCCGTGACACGCAGGGAAAGAAGTCCCTGCACTTCTCTGGAAACCGAAGCCCGCACGAGAACCTTGGTTCCAAGTACGGTTGCGTTTTCCAGTGCGGGCGGCGCTGGGCCGCATTATTCCGTGCGGGTGGTGCAGCTGCACGGATTTTCATGTGGATCCGCAGCGTCACCACCCACACAGATGTGAACCTAAGGTAATACACAGAAGGCCACTTTTAATTTATTATCCCTAGGCAAGCAGTCATTGGAAATATATTAAAAAAATGGTAAACACAAAAAACTAAGAAAATCATAAAAATACTGCCTATTCACTTTAAAATAAATCGGGAGAAAGACCGAAATAAACGTTACCATTTGGGCACTTTTTTTAAGGCCTGGTTCATACTTTTCAGATTTCAGATGAGTCGCACAGAATCACATGGTTTGCAAAGGTGTTCATTCACATCAATGCAACTCAGCACAATTCTTGAAAAGGTTCCAGTACTACTTTGGTAGGACTCCAGCACAATTTTAGCCCCTTGGAATATGCAAACCACATCCAAGTTGCATTCAAGGATTCTTCTAGTAATGAGACTTTAAGGCCTCATTCACGCCATGGTGCAGAGACAGAAGTTTTGCTGCACGCATTCTGCAAGGACACAAAAAAACACAAAAATTCTCTATGTGCCCTGTTCATACCACAACACTAGCATCATGTGCTGATTTGTTATGCACAGGAATCTGCAATGTCTATAAAACTCACTGAAACGCGCATGAAAACGGATGTCTCTGCAAGTGAAACCTTGCACATTTTTTTCCATCAGGTTTTCTGCACATATGATGTGAATAAGGCCTTTGGGCTAAGTTCAGTTTTGGGGGAAAAAAAAAAAGTGCCCCAATGACATAATTTATGACGAAACACGTAGGGAGGACATAGAACACATGCCCCTGCACATGCATGAACCGGGGTGGCTATCTCTGATCCTGGCATAAGCAAATTGTATGGAATTGGAAGCTCTGTTTTGTTATCTGCTCATCGTAAGCGTATACACCACAATTAGGCCCCTTTCACAAGAGCGGACCGATGGGGTCCGCTGTCCGTTTTTCAGGTGGACCCTATCGGTCCATCCATAGAGTTCTATGGACCAGCGGGTGTCAGTCAACAATAGTTCGCTGACACTCGCCAGCATCTGATCCGATCCTGTACGCCAAAAACAGACAAATGGAGATCCATTCCCCATCCGCCCAGTGGATCAGATCGGATGACAATTGGGTGAAAATGGATAGGGGGTCCATTTCCATCCGATCGTCCCATTTAAATCAGCGGTCAGTGTCTGTGTCCACTCTGCAGCAGCAGAGCGGACACAACCCTGTCATCCGCCTGTTCAGTGGGGATCAGCAGATGGATCAGGTGAGCAGGTGGATCATGCTGATGGATCCACCCTATGTGAAAGAGGCCTAAATCCTCTATATTTGCTGATCTCCACCATGAATAGTATTTCTTTTTCTCCTGTGATGTTGGTTCTCTTAGGTATGAATTTATTAGGAGGCTGAGCTTCGAAGCACAGTGTACGGATATAGCGGTGGGGATGCCTGTCATGCTGCTGAACCAAAGCTGATAGCCTTGGCGTTTATATAGAGAATTATTTGACCACTCTTGATTGGGGGTTATATTATTCCAGTAAGCCCCCTTCTTGTTGCACTGAGGTGGTATGTGGTCTTGCTGTGTGAGGCTTGGAGGTTCATTGGGACTTATATCTTTCCCGCTTCAGCTGCATTCTGGGAAGATCACCAATTTTTCCTTGGCCCTTCATTGGAACTTTTTATTTTCTTTTCTGTATATCTGATTAAAATTTGTCACATAATTTGAATATTGTCACACACAGTGTGTTCACTTATGCTTTGGGAAATGTCTCCTAGAACTTATGTGTCATCTTAATAAAGGACAGATGATTCATGTAGCATTTACTTCCTGGAATCCATCTGCCTTAATCTCAGGCATGGAGGCAGAAGGGTGTGTGGGTGTTTACTTAGGCACTATTAAGATTTGTCTATGGGCATTTATTTTCATAGCTCTGCACTTTTCTGTAATCTTACAGGTATATTACATAACATTGACACATAAAAACTTTTTCCATAAGACGCATGAAAATAAGTTTTATGTATCCATATTATATAATATACCTGTAAAATGTATGGTAATAGGTTCATATCCCACATGTTTTAATGGTTTTATAATATAAGTTGAATTTTAACAGTAGAGAATGTTTTGGTACAATTCTTGGCACCTTTAAAGTCCCATAACTAGAAGAAACTGTATCGATGTAGGATGTTGGTGCCTATGCACATAATCTTAGCATCAGACATATGCTGGACAAGTTGCATCCAAGTTGCACTACATAATCACACTAAAAATCTGGTCAAAATCGGATTGCAGCAGTATGAACCTAGCCTTGTGGTGGGTGAACACTGGAAATTTAGTAACTACTTTGTTTTCAAACATATACTTGACAAAAGACACTGCCCACTTTCATGCTACTTAAAGCGGTATTAAATCCAAAACTAATATTCCAGCTTATCAGTTAATACATGTGGTGGCTGCTTTGGTTTTCTTTTTTTTCTTTTTTTTTTTAAGCTTTTCCAGTGAGCTGGCCAGTAACTCACCTCCTGTATTAGAGTACCCCCACTCTCAATGAAGGCGCATAGGGGGCACCTTTGGACAACAGCATTGTCAGTCTGGGGGGAAGGGGAGTGTTACATTTATTAGCAGATTTAAATACAATACCAAATTGCAGCCAAACTCCAGCTCACACTTTATAATCAGTTACAGCAAACATCTATTTTTCCTTTTCGGCTAAAGGCTTTACATGAACATATAAAAGCTGATCATTTTAATCATCCCTGCCAGTGGTACAAAGATGGTCACATCCATGTAAGTGAACACATTCTGCTGGAAAGCTTGAACTGAAAGATGGCAGAGTTGCTGACTGAATGACTAAATGAAAAAAAGGAAAGAAATCAAAAAAAAAAAAAAAAAACTAATGCAGCCATCACATCTAATAATAAGCTGCAATATAATAAATGTTTGATTTTGGAATTAATACTGCATTAGTATATTGTTTTGTGTTAAGGACAAGCAAAGCTTTCTTTTGCTGACATGGTCTTGCAAAAATGACTGTTGTTTGCAATCCTTAGACAAAATGTAACAAAAACTAAAAATTGCACTTTTTTTTTCTTAAGACGTGGTTTGGGGGGGGGGGTAAAAATACATGGTTTTACACCACATTTTGTAACATGTCAAACCTTCCCCCACCCCACCAAACTGCTGCAAATGGCAAAAACTACCCAATATATTATGATTGGTGGGTGGCAAGCCTGCCGAAAACAATTAATTCAAGTGACCGCGGAAGCACCACAAGTGCATGTGGTAGCGGCATGTTTACAGACAAAGGTGATGTGGTGTCTTAGACACACGTCTAAATCTGCCCTTACTGTAGATAAAAAAAGTGGACATATTATTCTGTAATTTGTCCTGTTTAAATGGCGGTATCATTTCGACTTTTGAAATAAAGTATTTGCTTTTTTCCAATTTTGTGCTTCTTCTGATGTTCTCCCTGTGCAGATGTGCTGCAGGACTCGGGTCCCGAGAGAGCCCTGTGGCACATGTGTGCATGTATCAGTTCCCCTGGTCATCTGCACATGTGCTGGACTTCCCAAGCACGAAAGCCTGAAAACTGGGAAGGCCAAAACCTTACCTATGCATACACGGGCCCTCAAAGGGATCTTTATTACATTCCAGCCTGTGAGCGCCTCCCCCTGCCAGAAGCCCGATTTGTGGGCATTACTATGGTCGAGCTCAGCTGCTGTTGCTGCCTGCTCAGTGAGCACATTGTTCAGACATGCCAATAACAATCTTTATTCAAGTGCTTTATTACAGCACCCAGGTCAGTGTCCTACCCAGCAATCCAGCTTCATTTGTTGCTGGGACACAGGCGCACCATTGGAATCCATGATGCTGTGCAGGCCACCCTGAAATGAATGAAACTGGTTCAAAGGGGGCGGATCCAACAGAGCCTTTTACATGCTATAGGAGCCTACATAGGGAGGATGCCATGACCCTCAGTGCTGCAGACAGTGTAGGGATGCTCCTTCCCCTGCGTGCCTACGGATGGTACTTGCCTCGAGCAACCATCTTTGCCAAGACAAGCGTCGTTATTAAAACGAATTAAATATTTGGTCTTTGAAAGCAGCATGGGTGAACAGCAGTGTGTGTGCGTGTGTGTTTTGTGGGGGGGTTGCACTGTCAACAATGCTATTTCATCAGCTGGAACACCTAGAAAAACAGCACTATATGCATTTTGTACCCCGAGTAGCAAGACGACAAATAAAAGTTGGATGAGACTTCTTTATTTCACTGGGAACGGGTATGCAGATCACAAGTCTCAACTCAAACTCAAGAGCTGCATGTTTGTTTCAGGTCAGTGACTCAATTTTTGAAGTCAACAGTTCCGTATGACAGGCAGTCAGCATTTTTAGGGGGAAGTTATTAATGACATCCTACATCAGTACAGGTTACCTGAAATACCATCAGAACGTTAGACCCAACAGAGGTAAAAATCAGGCAGGAACACTCGTATACTTAAAACGTTAGCAATCTACACCATGCAAAAGACAGCCTTCCCCAACCTGCTTAACATGGAAGAACTCACAAAATCACTTTCAGGTAACCCTGTTAATAATTACTATGGTCACCACTCACGGAACATTTGAATGAATAATACAAACAAAAATAGAGAAAAAAAAGAAAAAATGTTAATGTCTTGTAAAGCACTGAGCAAACTGTTGGTGCAATATAAATCCTGTATAATAATAATGTATTTCAAAGGCTACTCAATACAAACAATCCTTCCATTAATAAAAATAAGAATGCTAAAAATAATGTCAAGAAAAGACAATGAAAATTGCAGTGATCCCTCGCATTGGTGGAGATGTTCCTTCCCCAATTGTTGGTCTAGGAAAGGTCCTACATTGGTGGCCAGGGGGAAGTATGCCTCTTACACTGGGGGCCAGGGGGTAGTATGCCCCTTACACTGGGGGCCAGGGGGAAGTATGCCCCTTACACTGGGGGCCAGGGGGAAGTATGCCCCTTACACTGGGGGCCAGGGGGACGTATGCCCCTTACACTGGGGGCCAGGGGGACGTATGCCCCTTACACTGGGGGCCAGGGGGACGTATGCCCCTTACACTGGGGGCCAGGGGGACGTATGCTCCTTACACTGGTGGCAAGGGGCATACTTTCCCCTGGCATTGGTGGCCAGGTGTGAGTATGCCCCTTACATCGGCGGCCAGGGGGAAGTATGCCCCTTACATCGGCGGCCAGGGGGAAGTATGCCCCTTACATCGGCGGCCAGGGGGAAGTATGCCCCTTACATCGGCGGCCAGGGGGAAGTATGCCCCTTACATCGGCGGCCAGGGGGAAGTATGCCCCTTACATCGGCAGCCAGGGGGGAGTATGTCCCTTACATCGGTGGACAGGGGTGAGTATGCCCCTTACATTGGACAGGGGTGAGTATGCCCCTTACATTGGACAGGGGTGAGTATGCCCCTTACATTGGACAGGGGTGAGTATGCCCCTTACATTGGATAGGGGTGAGTATGCCCCTTACATTGGACAGGAGTGAGTATGCCCCTTACATTGGTGACAAGGGGGAAGTATGCAACTCACATTTATGCAAAGATTGAGAAGAATGCGCCCGCCCTTAGTTTCTTACAGATTATTGGTGTCAGTAGTTACTAATCAGAAAAAAGATGAAAGAAAGAGCGCACAAACCTTGCGCATTACCTCAATAAACAGTGACTAATTTTATTATTAAGGAAATATACTCACAAAGTGATGGTATAACAGGCATAAGTAACCATAATCCAAACAGGTAAATCCAAAAGGGGGGGGGGGGGGGAACGAAGGATAACGTGTTTCGAAGGGTGCTCCCTTCTTCATCAGAGCTGGGTTGAGCAGATAGAGACTTCATTATGGCAGAGTTCCCATGGCAAGGAGATATTCAGCCACTTAGTGTCAGTATTACAGCAGTTCAGCCTGTTTACTGCTGTAATACTGACACTCAGTGGCTGAATATCTCCTTGCCATGGGAACTCTGCCATACTGAAGTCTCTATCTGCTCAACCCAGCTCTGATGAAGAAGGGAGCACCCTTCGAAATGCGTTAGCCTTCATTCCCCCCCCTATTGGATTTACCTGTAACCCTGTTTGGATTATGGTTACTTATGCCTGTTATACCATCACTTTGTGAGTATATTTCCTTAATAAAATTAGTCACTATTTATTGAGGTAATGTGCAAGGTTTGTGCGCTCTTTCTTTCATCTTCTTCTACAGTTTTATCAAGTTTCCCCAGCTTCATGATAGAGCTGCACAACCTCTGATCACCAGCGGATGAACAGACAACACGCTGCTTGTTACTAACGCCCGTTTGATCTGAGTCTTTGAGCGCAGGAGATAATGGATCTTTGGTTACTAATCAGAAAGTCAGACATTGCTCATTGTTGAAGGAACCCTTAACAACCTCTGGAAGAAACCCTAGCTGACAAAGGCTGACATAAAACATAGAAAAATGATTTTATAGTAAAATATCAATTGGAAAACTGAGGCTGGGTCAATGCACCTAACCACCTTGATGAAATGAACTTCACATCAGAAGCCCCCCCCCCCCATCATCATGTCAGAGGTCCCCCATAACATCCCAAGTCCCTACTATACAACAGAGGGCTCTCATCACCACAGAGTTCCCCATCATATCAGAGTGCCCCCCCCAGATCATGAAGTCCTCTCATCCCATCTGCGATCCCGGTCAAACTGAGTCTCATGCTTG